>NW_026904546.1:0-13755 GCF_024500275.1 Phycodurus eques | reverse complement strand
GCCCCACAGCCGTCCAGAGACTCGGGGGAGGCCTCCCCTGAAAGCTGCATTCCCACCGATCGTTTGTTTCAAATCTTAGCCCAGTAGCTGAAAAGTAGGCGCTAAAAAGTCCTGCCAAAGTCACATAGGTTGTGATGTTACAATTTAGTCAATAAAGGGCTACTACTGAAGCGAAACCGAGTGCTTCGACGGTCGCCGTTCGGCCCCACAAGCTCCGAGAGGCTTGGAAGAGGTCTCCCTTGAAAGCTGGATTCCCAAGGCTTGTCCGTGTTAATTCCTAGCCCGCTCCGCTGAAATTAAGCGACCTAAAGTTGTGCCGAAGTCAAATCGGTCGTCATGGTACTCGAGCGAAACTGAGTGCTATTACGCTCGCCGCTCGGCCCCACAGCCGTCCAGAGACTCGGGGGAGGCCTCCCCTGAAAGCTGGATTCCCACCGATCGTTTGTTTCAAATCTTAGCCCAGTAGCTGAAAAGTAGGCGCTAAAAAGTCCTGCCAAAATCACATAGGTTGTGATGTTACAATTTAGTCAATAAAGGGTTACTACTGGAGCGAAACAGAGTGCTTCGACGCTCGCCGTTCGGCCCCACAAGCTCCGAGAGGCTTGGAAGAGGCCTCCCTTGAAAGCTGGATTCCCAAGGCTTGTCTGTGTGAATTCCTAGCCCGCTAGGCTGAAATTAAGCGACCTAAAGTCGTGCCGAAGTCAAATTGGTCGTCATGGTACTCGAGCGAAACTGAGTGCTTTAACGGTCGCCGCTCGGCCACACAGCCGTCCAGAGACTCGGGGGAGGACTAACCTGAAAGCTGGATTCCCACCCATCGTTTGTTTCAAATCTTAGCGCACTAGCTCAAACGTAAGCGCTAAAAAGTCCTGCCAAAATCACATAGGTCGTCATGTTACAATTTAGTCAATAAAGGCCTATTATTGGACCGAAACTGAGTGCTTTAACGCTCGCCCGCTCGGCCCCACAGCCGTCCAGAGATTCAGGGGAGGCCTCCCCTGAAAGCTGGATTCCCACCGATCGTTTGTTTCAAATCTTAGCCCAGTAGCTGAAAAATAGGCGCAAAAAAAGTCCTGCCAAAATCACATAGGTCGTCATGTTACAATTTAGTCAATAAAGGCCTACTACTGGAGCGAAACCGAGTGCTTTGACGCGCACTGTTTGGCCCCACGACCTCCGAGAGGCTTGGAAGAGGCGTCCCCTGAAAGCTGGATTCCCAAGGCTTGTCTGTGTGAATTCCTAGCCCGCTAGGCTGAACTTAAGCGACCTAAAGTCGTGCCGAAGTCAAATCGGTCGTCATGGTACTCGAGCGAAACAGAGTGCTTTAACGCTCGCCGCTCGGCCACCACAGCTGTCCAGAGACTCGGGGGAGGCCTCCCCTGAAAGTTGGATTCCCACCGATCGTTTGTTTTAAATCTTAGCCCACTAGCTCAAACGTAAGCGCTAAAAAGTCCTGCCAAAATCACATAGGTCGTCATGTTACAATTTAGTCAATAAAGGCCTATTACTTGACCGAAACTGAGAGCTTTAACGCTCGCCGCTCGGCCCCACAGCCGTCCAGAGACTCGGGGGAGGCCTCCCCCGAAAGCTGGATTCCCACCGATCGTTTGTTTCAAATCTTAGCCCAGTAGCTGAAAAGTAGGCGCTAAAAAGGTCCTGCCAAAATCACATAGGTCGTCAGGTTACAATTTACTCAATAAAGGCCTACTACTGGAGAGAAACCGAGTGCTTTGACGCTCGCCGTTCGTCCCCACAGCCGTCCAGAGACTCGGGGGAGGCCTGCCCTGAAAGCTGGATTGTCACCGATCGTTTGTTTCAAATCTTCGCCCAGTCGCTGAAAAGTAGGCGCTAAAAAGGCCTGCCAAAATCACATAGGTGGTCATGGTACAATTTAGTCAATAAAGGCCTACTACTGGACCGAAAACGAATGCTTTGACGCTCGCCGTTATGCCCCACGACCTCCGAGAGGCTTGGAAGAGGCCTCCCCTGAAAGCTGGATTGTCACCGATCGTTTGTTTCAAATCTTCGCCCAGTCGCTGAAAAGTAGGCGCTAAAAAGGCCTGCCAAAATCACATAGGTGGTCATGGTACAATTTAGTCAATAAAGGCCTACTACTGGAGCGAAACTGAGTGCTTTAACGCTCGCCGTTCGGCCCCACAACCTCCGAGAGGCTTGGAAGAAGCCTCCCCTGAAAGCTGGATTCCCACCGATGGTTTGTTTAAAATCTTAGCCCTTTAGCTGAAAAGTAGGCGCTAAAAAGTCCTGCCAAAATCACATAGGTCATCATGTTACAATTTAGTCAATAAAGGCCTCCTACTGGACCGAAACCGAGTGCTTTGACGCTCGCCGTTAGGCCCCACGACCTCTGAGAGGCTTGGAAGTGGCCTCCCCTGAAAGCTGGATTCCCAAGGATTGTCTGTGTGAATTCCTAGCCCGCTAGGCTGAAATTAAGCGACCTAAAGTCATGCCGAAGTCAAATCGGTCGTCATGGTACTCGAGCGAAACTGAGTGCTTTAAAGCTCGCCGCTCGGCACCACAGCCGTCCAGAGACTCGGGGGAGGACTCCCCTGAAAGCTGGATTCCCACAGATCGTTTGTTTCAAATCTTAGCGCACTAGGTAAAGAGTAAGCGCTAAAAGTCCTGCCAAAGTCACATAGGTTGTCATGTTACAATTTAGTCAATAAAGTCCTACTACTGGAGCGAAACAGAGTGCTTTGACGCTCGCCGTTCGGGTCCACGACCTCCGAGAGGCTTGGAAGAGGCCTCCCCTGAAAGCTGGATTCCCACCGATCGTTTCTTTCAAATCTTAGCCCAGTAGCTGAAAAGTAGGCGCTAAAAAGTCCTGCCAAAATCACATAGATCGTCATGTTACAATTTAGTCAATAAAGGCCTCCTACTGGACCGAAACTGAGTGCTTTAATGCTCGCCGCTCGGCCCCACAGCCGTCCAGAGACTCGGGGGAGGCCTCCCCTGAAAGCTGGATTCCCACCGTTCGTTTGTTTCAAATCTTAGCGCACTAGGTAAAAAGTAAGCGCTAAAAAGTCCTGCCAAAATCACATAGGTTGTCATGTTACAATTTAGTCAATAAAGGCCTACTACTGGAGAGAAACCGAGTGCTATGACGCTCGCCGTTCGGCCCCACCACCTCCGAGAGACTTGGAAGAGGCCTCCCCTGAAAGCTGGATTCCCACCGATCGTTTGTTTCAAATCTTCGCCCAGTAACTGAAAAGTAGGCGCTAAAAAGTCCTGCCAAAATCACATAGGTCGTCATGTTACAATTTAGTCAATAAAGGCCTACTACTGGACCGAAACTGAGTGCTTTAACGCTCGCCACTCTGCCCCACAGCCGTCCAGAGACTCGGGGAGGCGTCCCCTGAAAGCTGGATTCCCACCGATCATTTGTTTCAAATCTTATCCCACTAGCTCAAAAGTAGGCGCTAAAAAGTCATGCCAAAGTCACATAGGTCGTCATGTTACAATTTAGTCAATAAAGGCCTACTACTGGAGCAAAAAACGAGTGCTTTGACGCTCGCCGTTCGGCCCCACAGCTGTCCAGAGACTCGGGGGAGGCCTCCCCTGAAAGCTGGAATCCCACCGATCGTTTGTTTCAAATCTTAGCCAACTAGCTCAAAAGTAAGCGCTAAAAAGTCCTGCCAAAGTCACATAGGTTGTCATGTTACAATTTAGTCAATAAAGGCCTACTGCTGGAGCGAAACCGAGTGCTTTGACGCTCGCCGTTCGGCCCCATGACCTCCGAGAGGCTTGGAAGAGGCCTCCCCTGAAAGCTGGATTCCCACCGATCGTTTGTTTTAAATCTTAGCCCAGTAGTTGTAAAGTAGGCGCTAAAAAGTCCTGCCAAAATCACATAGGTCGTCATGTTACAATTTACTCAACAAAGGCCTACTACTGGAGAGAAAGCGAGTGCTTTGACGGTCGCCGTTCGGCCCCACAGCCGTCCAGAGACTCGGGGGAGGCCTCCCCTGAAAGCTGCATTCCCACCGATCGTTTGTTTCAAATCTTAGCCCAGTAGCTGAAAGGTAGGCGCTAAAAAGTCCTGCCAAAGTCACATAGGTTGTGATGTTACAATTTAGTCAATAAAGGGTTACTACTGGACCGAAACCGAGTGCTTTGACGCTCGCCGTTAGGCCCCACGAGCTCCGAGAGGCTTGGAAGAGGCCTCCCTTGAAAGCTGGATTCCCAAGGCTTGTCTGTGTGAATTCCTAGCCCGCTAGGCTGAAATTAAGTGACCTAAAGTCGTGCCGAAGTCAAATTGGTCCGTCATGGTACTAGAGCGAAACTGAGTGCTTTAACGGTCGCCGCTTGGCCACACAGCCGTCCAGAGACTCGGGGGAGGACTCCCCTGAAAGCTGGATTCCCACCCATCGCTTGTTTCAAATCTTAGCGCACTCGGTGAAAAGTAGGCGCTAAAAAGTCCTGCCAAAATCACATAGGTCGTCATGTTACAATTTAGTCAATAAACGCCTCCTACTGGACCGAAACAGAGTGCTTTGACGCTCGCCGTTAGGCCCCACGACCTCTGAGAGGCTTGGAAGTGGCATCCCCTGAAAGCTGGATTCCCAAGGATTGTCTGTGTGAATTCCTAGCCCGCTAGGCTGAAATTAAGCGACCTAAAGTCGTGCCGAAGTCAAATCGGTCGTCATGGTACTCGAGCGAAACTGAGTGCTTTAACGGTCGCCGCTCGGCCCCACAGGCGTCCAGAGACTCGGGGGAGGCCTCCCCTGAAAGCTGGATTCCCACCGTTCGTTTGTTTCAAATCTTAGCACACTAGGTAAAAAGTAAGCGCTAAAAAGTCCTGCCAAAGTCACATAGGTTGTCATGTTACAATTTAGTCAATAAAGGCCTACTACTGGAGAGAAACCGAGTGCTATGACGCTCGCCGTTCGGCCCCACGACCTCCGAGAGGCTTGGAAGAGGCCTCCCCTGAAAGCTGGATTCCCACCGATCGTTTGTTTCAAATCTTCGCCCAGTAACTGAAAAGTAGGCGCTAAAAAGTCCTGCCAAAATCACATAGGTCGTCATGTTACAATTTAGTCAATAAACGCCTCCTACTGGACCGAAACTGAGTGCTTTAATGCTCGCCGCTCGGCCCCACAGCCGTCCAGAGACTCGGGGGAGGACTCCCCTGAAAGCTGTATTCCCACCGATAATGTGTTTCAAATCTTAGCCCACTAACTCAAAATTAAGCGCTAAAATGTCCTGCCAAAATCACATAGGTCGTCATGGTACAATTTAGTCAATAAAGGCCTACTAATGGACCGAAAACGAGTGCTTTGACGCTCGCCGTTATGCCCCACAACCTCCGAGAGGCTTGGAAGAGGCCTCCCCTGAAAGCTGGATTCCCACCGATCGTTTGTTTCAAATCTTCGCCCAGTAGCTGAAAAGTAGGCGCTAAAAAGTCCTGCCAAAATCACGTAGGTTGTGATGTTACAATTTAGTCAATAAAGGGTTACTACTGGAGCGAAACCGAGTGCTTCGACGCTCGCCGTTCGGCCCCACGAGCTTTGAGAGGCTTGGAAGAGGCCTCCCTTGAAGGCTGGATTCCCAAGGCTTGTCTGTGTGAATTCCTAGCCCGCTAGGCTGAAATTAAGCGACCTAAAGTCGTGCCGAAGTCAAATTGGTCGTCATGGTACTCGAGCGAAACAGAGTGCTTTAACGGTCGCCGCTCGGCCACACAGCCGTCCAGAGACTCGGGGGAGGACTCCCCTGAAAGCTGGATTCCCACCCATCGTTTGTTTCAAATCTTAGCGCACTCGGTGAAAAGTAAGCGCTAAAAAGTCCTGCCAAAGTCACATAGGTTGTCATGTTACAATTTAGTCAATAAAGGCCTACTACTGGACCGAAAACGAGTGCGTTGACGCTCGCCGTTATGCCCCACGACCTCCGAGAGGCTTGGAAGAGGCCTCCCCTGAAAGCTGGATTCCCACCGATCGTTTGTTTCAAATCTTCGCCCAGTAGCTGAAAAGTAGGCGTTAAAAAGTCCTGCCAAAATCACATAGGTCGTCATGGTACAATTTAGTCAATAAAGGCCTACTACTGGAGCGAAACTGAGTGCTTTAACGCTCGCCGTTCGGCCCCACAACCTCCGAGAGGCTTGGAAGAAGCCTCCCCTGAAAGCTGGATTCCCACCGATGGTTTGTTTCAAATCTTAGCCCAGTAGCTGAAAAGTAGGCGCTAAAAAGTCCTGCCAAAATCACATAGGTCATCATGTTACAATTTAGTCAATAAAGGCCTCCTACTGGACCGAAACCGAGTGCTTTGACGCTCGCCGTTAGGCCCCACGACCTCTGAGAGGCTTGGAAGTGGCCTCCCCTGAAAGCTGGATTCCCAAGGATTGTCTGTGTGAATTCATAGCCCGCTAGGCTGAAATTAAGCGACCTAAAGTCATGCCGAAGTCAAATCGGTCGTCATGGTACTCGAGCGAAACTGAGTGCTTTAAAGCTCGCCGCTCGGCCCCACAGCCGTCCAGAGACTCGGGGGAGGACTCCCCTGAAAGCTGGATTCCCACAGATCGTTTGTTTCAAATCTTAGCGCACTAGGTAAAAAGTAAGCGCTAAAAAGTCCTGCCAAAGTCACATAGGTTGTCATGTTACAATTTAGTCAATAAAGGCCTACTACTGGAGCGAAAACGATTGCTTTGACGCTCGCCGTTCGGGTCCACGACCTCCGAGAGGCTTGGAAGAGGCCTCCCCTGAAAGCTGGATTCCCACCGATCGTTTGTTTCAAATCTTAGCCCAGTAGCTGAAAAGTAGGCGCAAAAAAGTCCTGCCAAAATCACATAGGTCGTCATGTTACAATTTAGTCAATAAAGGCCCACTACTGGAGCGAAAACGAGTGCTTTGACGCTCGTCGTTCGGCCCCACAGCTGTCCAGAGACTCGGGGGAGGCCTCCCCTGAAAGCTGGATTCCCACCGATCGTTTGTTTCAAATCTTAGCCCACTAGCTCAAAAGTAAGCACTAAAAAGTCTTGCCAAAGTCACATAGGTCGTCATGTTACAATTTAGTCATTAAAGACCTACGACTGGAGCGAAACAGAGTGCTTCGACGCTCGCCTTTCAGCCCCACAAGCTCCGAGAGGCTTGGAAGAGGCCTCCCTTGAAAGCTGGATTCCCAAGGCTTGTCTGTGTGAATTCCTAGCCCGCTAGGCTGAAATTAAGCGACCAAAAGTCGTGCCGAAGTCAAATCGGTCGTCATGGTACTCGAGCGAAACTGAGTGCTTTAACGGTCGCCGCTCGGCCCCACAGCAGTCCAGTGACTTGGGGTAGGCCTCCCCTGAAAGCTGGATTCCCACCGATCGTTTGTTTTAAATCTTAGCCCACTAGCTCAAACGTAAGCGCTAAAAAGTCCTGCCAAAATCACATAGGTCATCATGTTACAATTTAGTCAATAAAGGCCTCCTACTGGACCGAAACCGAGTGCTTTGACGCTCGCCGTTAGGCCCCACGACCTCTGAGAGGCTTGGAAGTGGCCTCCCCTGAAAGCTGGATTCCCAAGGATTGTCTGTGTGAATTCATAGCCCGCTAGGCTGAAATTAAGCGACCTAAAGTCATACCGAAGTCAAATCGGTCGTCATGGTACTCGAGCGAAACTGAGTGCTTTAAAGCTCGCCGCTCGGCCCCACAGCCGTCCAGAGACTCGGGGGAGGACTCCCCTGAAAGCTGGATTCCCACAGATCGTTTGTTTCAAATCTTAGCGCACTAGGTAAAAAGTAAGCGCTAAAAAGTCCTGCCAAAGTCACATAGGTTGTCATGTTACAATTTAGTCAATAAAGGCCTACTACTGGAGCGAAAACGATTGCTTTGACGCTCGCCGCTCGGCCCCACAGCCGTCCAGAGACTCGGGGGAGGACTCCCCTGAAAGCTGGATTCCCACAGATCGTTTGTTTCAAATCTTAGCGCACTAGGTAAAAAGTAAGCGCAAAAAAGTCCTGCCAAAATCACATAGGTCGTCATGTTACAATTTAGTCAATAAAGGCCCACTACTGGAGCGAAAACGAATGCTTTGACGCTCGTCGTTCGGCCCCACAGCTGTCCAGAGACTCGGGGGAGGCCTCCCCTGAAAGCTGGATTCGCACCGATCGTTTGTTTCAAATCTTAGCCCACTAGCTCAAAAGTAAGCACTAAAAAGTCTTGCCAAAGTCACATAGGTCGTCATGTTACAATTTAGTCATTAAAGACCTACGACTGGAGCGAAACAGAGTGCTTCGACGCTCGCCTTTCAGCCCCACAAGCTCCGAGAGGCTTGGAAGAGGCCTCCCTTGAAAGCTGGATTCCCAAGGCTTGTCTGTGTGAATTCCTAGCCCGCTAGGCTGAAATTAAGCGACCAAAAGTCGTGCCGAAGTCAAATCGGTCGTCATGGTACTCGAGCGAAACTGAGTGCTTTAACGGTCGCCGCTCGGCCCCACAGCAGTCCAGTGACTCGGGGTTAGGCCTCCCCTGAAAGCTGGATTCCCACCGATCGTTTGTTTTAAATCTTAGCCCACTAGCTCAAACGTAAGCGCTAAAAAGTCCTGCCAGAATCACATAGGTCGTCATGTTACAATTTAGTCAATAAAGGCCTATTACTGGACCGAAACTGAGTGCTTTAAGGCTCGCCGCTCAGCCCCACAGCCGTCCAGAGACTCAGGGGAGGCCTCCCCTGAAAGCTTGATTCCCACCGATCGTTTTGTTTCAAATCTTAGCCCAGTAGCTGAAAAGTAGGCGCAAAAAAGTCCTGCCAAAATCACATAGGTCGTCATGTTACAATTTAGTCAATAAAGGCCTACTACTGGAGCGAAACCGAGTGCTTTGACGCTCGCCGTTTGGCCCCACGACCTCCAAGAGACTTGGAAGAGGCCCCCCCTGAAAGCTGGATTCCCACCGATCGTTTGTTTTAAATCTTAGCCCAGTAGCTGAAAAGTAGGCGCTAAAAATTCCTGCCAAAATCACAAAGTTCGTTCATGTTACAATTTCGTCATTAAAGGCCTACGACTGGAGAGAAACCGAGTGCTTTGAAGCTCGCCGTTCGGCCCCACAGCCATCCAGAGACTCGGGGGAGGCCTCCCCTGAAATCTGGAATCCCACCGATCGTTTGTTTCAAATCTTAGCCCAGTAGTTTGTAAAGTAGGCGCTAAAAAGTCCTGCCAAATCACATAGGTCGTCATGTTACCAATTACTCAACAAAGGCCTACTACTGGAGAGAAAGCGAGTGCTTTGACGCTCGCCGTTCGGCCCCATGACCTCCGAGAGGCTTGGAAGAGGCCTCCCCTGAAAGCTGCATTCCACCGATCGTTTGTTTCAACTCTTTAGCCCAGTAGCTGAAAAAGTAGGCGCAAAAAAGTCTGCCAAAGTCACATAGGTTGTGATGTTACAATTTAGTCAATAAAGGGTTTACTACTGGAGCGAAACAGAGTGCTTCGACGCTCGCCGTTCGGCCCCACGAGCTCCAGAGAGGCTTGAAGAGGCCCTCCCTGAAAGCTGGATTCCCAAGGCTTGTCTGTGTGAATTCCTAGCCCGCTAGGCTGAAAGTAAGCGACTAAAGTCGTGCCGAAGTCAAATGGTCGTCATGGTACTCGAGCGAAAACTGAGTGCTTTAACGGTCGCCGCTCGGCCACCACGCCGTCCAGAGACTCGGGGGAGACTAACCTGAAAGCTGGATTCACACCCATCGTTTGTTTCAAAATCTTAGCGCACTAGCTCAAACGTAAGCGCTAAAAGTCCTGCCAAAATCACATAGGTCGTCATGTTACAATTTAGTCAATAAAGGCCTATTACTGACCGAAACTGAGAGCTTTAACGCTCGCCGCTCGGCCCCACAGCCGTCCAGAAACTCGGGGGAGGCCTCCCCCTGAATGCTGATTCCCACCGATCGTTTGTTTCAAATCTTAGCCCAGTAGCTGAAAAGTAGGCGCTAAAAGGTCCTGCCAAAATCACATAGGTCGTCAGGTTACAATTTACTCAATAAAGGCCTACTACTGGAGAGAAACCGAGTGCTTTGACGCTCGCCGTTCGTCCCACAGCCGTCCAGAGGACTCGGGGAGACCTCCCCTGAAAGCTGGATTCCCACCGATCGTTTGTTTCAAATCGTAGCCCACTAGCTCAAAAGTAAGCGCTAAAAGTCCTGCCAAAGTCACATAGGTTGTCATGTTACAATTTAGTCAATAAAGGCCTACTACTGAGGAGAAACCGAGTGCTTCGACGCTCGCCGTTCGGCCCCACGAGCTCCGAGAGGCTTGGAAGAGGCCTCCTTGAAAGCTGGATTCCCAAGGCTTGTCTGTGTGAATTCCTAGCCCGCTAGGCTGAAATTAAGCGACCTCGAGCGAAACTGAGTGCTTTAACGGTCGCCGCTCGGCCCCACAGCCGTCCAGAGACTCGGGGGAGGACTAACCTGAAAGCTGGATTCCCACCGATCGTTTGTTTCAAATCGTAGCCCACTAGCTCAAAAGTAAGCGCTAAAAAGTCCTGCCAAAGTCACATAGGTTGTCATGTTACAATTTAGTCAATAAAGGCCTACTACTGGAGGAGAAACCGAGTGCTTCGACGCTCGCCGTTCGGCCCCACGAGCTCCGAGAGGCTTGGAAGAGGCCTCCCTTGAAAGCTGGATTCCCAAGGCTTGTCTGTGTTAATTCCTAGCCCGCTCGGCTGAAATTAAGCGACCTAAAGTTGTGCCGAAGTCAAATCGGTCGTCATGGTACTCGAGCGAAACTGAGTGCTATTACGCTCGCCGCTCGGCCCCACAGCCGTCCAGAGACTCGGGGGAGGCCTCCCCTGAAAGCTGGATTCCCACCGATCGTTTGTTTCAAATCTTAGCCCAGTAGCTGAAAAGTAGGCGCTAAAAAGTCCTGCCAAAATCACGTAGGTTGTGATGTAACAATTTAGTCAATAAAGGGTTACTACTGGAGCGAAACCGAGTGCTTCGACGCTCGCCGTTCGGCCCCACGAGCTTTGAGAGGCTTGGAAGAGGCCTCCCTTGAAGGCTGGATTCCCAAGGCTTGTCTGTGTGAATTCCTAGCCCGCTAGGCTGAAATTAAGCGACCTAAAGTCGTGCCGAAGTCAAATTGGTCGTCATGGTACTCGAGCGAAACTGAGTGCTTTAACGGTCGCCGCTCGGCCACACAGCCGTCCAGAGACTCGGGGGAGGACTCCCCTGAAAGCTGGATTCCCACCCATCGTTTGTTTTCAAATCTTAGCGCACTCGGTGAAAAGTAAGCGCTAAAAAGTCCTGCCAAAGTCACATAGGTTGTCATGTTACAATTTAGTCAATAAAGGCCTACTACTGGGACCGAAAACGAATGCTTTGACGCTCGCCGTTATGCCCCACGACCTCCGAGAGGCTTGGAAGAGGCCTCCCCTGAAAGCTGGATTCTCACCGATCGTTTGTTTCAAATCTTCGCCCAGTCGCTGAAAAGTAGGCGCTAAAAAGGCCTGCCAAAATCACATAGGTGGTCATGGTACAATTTAGTCAATAAAGGCCTACTACTGGAGCGAAACTGAGAGCTTTAACGCTCGCCGTTCGAGCCCCACAACCTCCGAGAGGCTTGGAAGAAGCCTCCCCTGAAAGCTGGATTCCCACCGATGGTTTGTTTAAAATCTTAGCCCTTTAGCTGAAAAGTAGGCGCTTAAAACGTCCTGCCAAAATCACATAGGTCATCATGTTACAATTTAGTCAATAAAGGCCTCCTACTGGATCCGAAACCGAGTGCTTTGACGCTCGCCGTTAGGCCCCACGACCTCTGAGAGGCTTGGAAGTGGCCTCCCCTGAAAGCTGGATTCCCAAGGATTGTCTGGTGTGAATTCCTAGCCCGCTAGGCTGAAATTAAGCGACCTAAAGTCATGCCGAAGTCAAATCGGTCGTCATGGTACTCGAGCGAAACTGAGTGCTTTAAAGCTCGCCGCTCGGCACCACAGCCGTCCAGAGACTCGGGGGAGGACTCCCCTGAAAGCTGGATTCCCACAGATCGTTTGTTTCAAATCTTAGCGCACTAGGTAAAGAGTAAGCGCTAAAAAGTCCTGCCAAAGTCACATAGGTTGTCATGTTACAATTTAGTCAATAAAGTCCTACTACTGGAGCGAAACAGAGTGCTTTGACGCTCGCCGTTCGGGTCCACGACCTCAGAGAGGCTTGGAAGAGGCCTCCCCTGAAAGCTGGATTCCCACCGATCGTTTCTTTCAAATCTTAGCCCAGTAGCTGAAAAGTAGGCGCTAAAAAGTCCTGCCAAAATCACATAGATCGTCATGTTACAATTTAGTCAATAAAGGCCTCCTACTGGACCGAAACTGAGTGCTTTAATGCTCGCCGCTCGGCCCCACAGCCGTCCAGAGACTCGGGGGAGGACTCCCCTGAAAGCTGTATTCCCACCGATAATGTGTTTCAAATCTTAGCCCACTAACTCAAAATTAAGCGCTAAAATGTCCTGCCAAAATCACATAGGTCGTCATGGTACAATTTAGTCAATAAAGGCCTACTAATGGACCGAAAACGAGTGCTTTGACGCTCGCCGTTATGCCCCACGACCTCCGAGAGGCTTGGAAGAGGCCTCCCCTGAAAGCTGGATTCCCACAGATCGTTTGTTTCAAATCTTCGCCCAGTAGCTGAAAAGTAGGCGCTAAAAAGTCCTGCCAAAATCACATAGGTCGTCATGTTACAATTTAGTCAATAAACGCCTCCTACTGGACCGAAACCGAGTGCTTTGACGCTCGCCGTTAGGCCCCACGACCTCTGAGAGGCTTGGAAGTGGCATCCCCTGAAAGCTGGATTCCCAAGGATTGTCTGTGTGAATTCCTAGCCCGCTAGGCTGAAATTAAGCGACCTAAAGTCGTGCCGAATTCAAATCGGTCGTCATGGTACTCGAGCGAAACTGAGTGCTTTAACGGTCGCCGCTCGGCCCCACAGCCGTCCAGAGACTCGGGGGAGGCCTCCCCTGAAAGCTGGATTCCCACCGTTCGTTTGTTTCAAATCTTAGCGCACTAGGTAAAAAGTAAGCGCTAAAAAGTCCTGCCAAAGTCACATAGGTTGTCATGTTACAATTTAGTCAATAAAGGCCTACTACTGGAGAGAAACCGAGTGCTATGACGCTCGCCGTTCGGCCCCACCACCTCCGAGAGACTTGGAAGAGGCCTCCCCTGAAAGCTGGATTCCCACCGATCGTTTGTTTCAAATCTTCGCCCAGTAACTGAAAAGTAGGCGCTAAAAAGTCCTGCCAAAATCACATAGGTCGTCATGTTACAATTTAGTCAATAAAGGCCTACTACTGGACCGAAACTGAGTGCTTTAACGCTCGCCACTCTGCCCCACAGCCGTCCAGAGACTCGGGGGAGGCGTCCCCTGAAAGCTGGATTCCCACCGATCATTTGTTTCAAATCTTATCCCACTAGCTCAAAAGTAGGCGCTAAAAAGTCATGCCAAAGTCACATAGGTCGTCATGTTACAATTTAGTCAATAAAGGCCTACTACTGGAGCAAAAACGAGTGCTTTGACGCTCGCCGTTCGGCCCCACGACCTCCAGAGACTCGGGGGAGGCCTCCCCTGAAAGCTGGAATCCCACCGATCGTTTGTTTCAAATCTTAGCCCACTAGCTCAAAAGTAAGCGCTAAAAAGTCCTGCCAAAGTCACATAGGTCGTCATGTTACAATTTAGTCAATAAAGGCCTACTGCTGGAGCGAAACCGAGTGCTTTGACGCTCGCCGTTCGGCCCCATGACCTCCGAGAGGCTTGGAAGAGGCCTCCCCTGAAAGCTGGATTCCCACCGATCGTTTGTTT
>NW_026904545.1:12500-13865 GCF_024500275.1 Phycodurus eques | reverse complement strand
ACACAAAACACACACAAAACACACAAAACAAAAAAAAAAAAAAAAAAAAAAAAAAAAAAAAAAAAAAAAAAAAAAAAAAAAAAAAAAAAAAAAAAAAAAAAAAAAAAAAAAAAAAAAAAAAAAAAAAAAAAAAAAAAAAAAAAAAAAAAAAAAAAAAAAAAAAAAAAAAAAAAAAAAAAAAAAAAAAAAAAAAAAAAAAAAAAAAAAAAAAAAAAAAAAAAAAAAAAAAAAAAAAAAAAAAAAAAAAAAAAAAAAAAAAAAAAAAAAAAAAAAAAAAAAAAAAAAAAAAAAAAAAAAAAAAAAAAAAAAAAAAAAAAAAAAAAAAACAAAAAAAAAAAAAAAAAAAAAAAAAAAAAAAAAAAAAAAAAAAAAAAAAAAAAAAAAAAAAAAAAAAAAAAAAAAAAAAAAAAAAAAAAAAAAAAAAAAAAAAAAAAAAAAAAAAAAAAAAAAAAAAAAAAAAAAAAAAAAAAAAAAAAAAAAAAAAAAAAAAAAAAAAAAAAAAAAAAAAAAAAAAAAAAAAAAAAAAAAAAAAAAAAAAAAAAAAAAAAAAAAAAAAAAAAAAAAAAAAAAAAAAAAAAAAAAAAAAAAAAAAAAAAAAAAAAAAAAAAAAAAAAAAAAACAAAAAAAAAAAAAAAAAAAAAAAAAAAAAAAACAAAAAAAAAAAAAAAAAAAAAAAAAAAAAAAAAAAAAAAAAAAAAAAAAAAAAAAAAAAAAAAAAAAAAAAAAAAAAAAAAAAAAAAAAAAAAAAAAAAAAAAAAAAAAAAAAAAAAAAAAAAAAAAAAAAAAAAAAAAAAAAAAAAAAAAAAAAACAAAAAAAAAAAAAAAAAAAAAAAAAAAAAAAAAAAAAAAAAAAAAAAAAAAAAAAAAAAAAAAACAAAAAAAAAAAAAAAAAAAAAAAAAAAAAAAAAAAAAAAAAAAAAAAAAAAAAAAAAAAAAAAAAAAAAAAAAAAAAAAAAAAAAAAAAAAAAAAAAAAAAAAAAAAAAAACAAAAAAAAAAAAAAAAAAAAAAAAAAAAAAAAAAAAAAAAAAAAAAAAAAAAAAAAAAAAAAAAAAAAAAAAAAAAAAAAAAAAAAAAAAAAAAAAAAAAAAAAAAAAAAAAAAAAAAAAAAAAAAAAAAAAAAAAAAACAAAAAAAAAAAAAAAAAAAAAAAAAAAAAAAAAAAAAAAAAAAAAAAAAAACAAAAAAAAAAAAAAAAAAAAAAAAAAAAAAAAAAAAAAAAAAAAAAAAAAAAAAAAAAAAAAAAAAAAAAAACAAAAAAAAAAAAAAAAAAAAAAAAAAAAAAAAAACAAAAAAAAAAAAAAAAAAAAAAAAAAAAAAAAAAAAAAAAAAAAAAAAAAAAAAAAAAAAAAAAAAAAAAAAAAAAAA
>NW_026904544.1:0-13866 GCF_024500275.1 Phycodurus eques | reverse complement strand
AAAACTAGGCGTTAAAATGTCCTGCCAAAGTCACATAGGTCGTCATGTTACAATTTAGTCAATAAAGACCGACTACTGGAGAGAAACCAAGTGCTTTGACGCTCGCCGTTCGGCCCCACAGCTGTCCAGAGACTCGGGGGAGGCCTCCCCTGAAAGCTGTATTCCCACCGATCTTTTGTTTCAAATCTTAGCCCACTAGCTCAAAAGTGAGCGCTAAAAGGTCTTGCCAAAGTCACATAGGTCGTCATGTTACAATTTAGTCAATAAAGGCCTACTACTGGAGCGAAAACCGAGTGCTTTGACGCTCGCCGATAGGCCCCACGACTTCTGAGAGGCTTGGAAGTGGCCTCCCCTGAAAGCTGGATTCCCAAGGATTGTCTGTGTGAATTCCTAGCCCGCTAGGCTGAAATTAAGCGACCTAAAGTCGTGCCGAAGTCAAATCGGTCGTCATGGTACTCGAGCGAAACTGAGTGCTTTAACGCTCGCCGCTCGGCCCCACAGCCGTCCAGAGACTCGGGGGAGGACTCCCCTGAAAGCTGGATTCCCACCGATCGTTTATTTCAAATCTTAGCACACTGGGTCAGAAGTAAGCGCTAAAACGTCCTGCCAAAGTCACATAGGTTGTCATGTTACAATTTAGTCAATAAAGGCCTCCTACTGGAGCGAAACCGAGTGCTTTGACGCTCGCCGTTCGGCCCCACGACGTCCGAGAGGCTTGGAAGAGGCCTCCCCTGAAAGCTGGATTCCCACCGATCGTTTGTTTCAAATCTTAGCCCACCAGCTCAAAAGTAAGTGCTAAAAAGTCTTGCCAAAGTCACATAGGTCGTCAAGTTACAATTTAGTCAAAGGCCTACGACTGGAGCGAAACCGAGTGCTTCGACGCTCGCCGTTCAGCCCCACAAGCTCCGAGAGGCTTGGAAGAGGCCTCCCTTGAAAGCTGGATTCCCAAGGCTTGTCTGTGTGAATTCCTAGCCCGCTAGGCTGAAATTAAGTGACCTAAAGTCGTGCCGAAGTCAAATCGGTCTTCATGCTACTCGAGCGAAACCGAGTGCTTTAACGCTCGCCGCTCGGCCACCACAGCCGTCCAGAGACTCGGGGGAGCCCTCCCCTGAAAGTTGGATTCCCACCGATCGTTTGTTTTAAATCTTAGCCCACTAGCTCAAACGTAAGCGCTAAAAAGTCCTGCCAAAATCACATAGGTCGTCATGTTACAATTTAGTCAATAAAGGCCTATTACTTGACCGAAACTGAGAGCTTTAACGCTCGCCGCTCGGCCCCACAGCCGTCCAGAGACTCGGGGGAGGCCTCCCCCGAAAGCTGGATTCCCACCGATCGTTTGTTTCAAATCTTAGCCCAGTAGCTGAAAAGTAGGCGCTAAAAGGTCCTGCCAAAATCACATAGGTCGTCAGGTTACAATTTACTCAATAAAGGCCTACTACTGGAGAGAAACCGAGTGCTTTGACGCTCGCCGTTCGTCCCCACAGCCGTCCAGAGACTTGGTGAGAGGCCTCCCCTGAAAGCTGGATTCCCACTGATCGTTTGTTGCAAATCGTAGCCCACTAGCTCAAAAGTAAGCGCTAAAAAGTCCTGCCAAAGTCACATAGGTTGTCATGTTACAATTTAGTCAATAAAGGCCTACTACTGGAGCGAAACCGAGTGCTTCGACGCTCGCCGTTCGGCCCCACGAGCTCCGAGAGGCTTGGAAGAGGCCTCCCTTGAAAGCTGGATTCCCAAGGCTTGTCTGTGTGAATTCCTAGCCCGCTAGGCTGAAATTAAGCGACCTAAAGTCGTGCCGAAGTCAAATCGGTCGTCATGGTACTCGAGCGAAACTGAGTGCTTTAACGCTCGCCGCTCTGCCCCACAGCCGTCCAGAGACTCGGGGGAGGCCTCCCCTGAAAGCTGGATTACCGCCGATCGTTTGTTTTAAATCTTAGCCCACTAGCTCAAACGTAAGCGCTAAAAAGTCCTGCCAAAATCACATAGGTCGTCATGTTACAATTTAGTCAATAAAGGCCTATCACTGGACCGAAACTGAGTGCTTTAACGATCGCCGCTCAGCCCCACAGCCGTCCAGAGACTCAGGGGAGGCCTCCCCTGAAAGCTGGATTCCCACCGATCGTTTGTTTCAAAACTTAGCCCACTAGTTCAAAAGTAGGCACTAAAAAGTCCTGCCAAATTCACATAGGTTGTCATGTTACAATTTAGTCAATAAAGGCCTACGACTGGAGAGAAACTGAGTGCTTTGACGCTCACCGTTCGGCCCCACAACCGTCCAGAGATTCGGGGGAGGCCTCCCCTGAAAGCTGGATTCCCACCGATCGTTTGTTTCAAATCTTAGCCCAGTAGCTGAAAAGTAGGCGCTAAAAAGTCCTGCCAAAATCACATAGGTCGTCATGTTACAATTTAGTCAATAAAGGTTTACTACCGGAGCAAAACCGAGTGCTTTGACGCTCGCCGCTCGGCCCCACAACCTCTGAGAGGCTTGAAAGAGGCCTCCCCTGAAAGCTGGATTCCCACCGATCGTTTATTTCAAAGCTTAGCCCAGTAGCTGAAAAGTAGGCGCTAAAAAGTCCTGCCAAAATCACATAGGTCGTTGTTACAATTTACTCAATAAAGGCCAACTACTGGAGAGAAACAGTGCTTTGACGCTCGCCGTTCGCCCCCACAGCCGTCCAGAGACTCGGGGGAGGCCTCCCCTGAAAGCTGGATTCCCACCAATCGTTTGTTTCAAATCTTAGCCCACTAGCTCAAAAGTAAGCGCTAAAAAGTCCTGCCAAAGTCACATAGGTTGTCATGTTACAATTTAGTCAATAAAGGCCTACTGCTGGAGCGAAACCGAGTGCTTTGACGGTCGCCGTTCGGCCCCATGACCTCCGAGAGGCTTGGAAGAGGCCTCCCCTGAAAGCTGCATTCCCACCGATCGTTTGTTTCAAATCTTAGCCCAGTAGCTGAAAAGTAGGTGCTAAAAAGTCCTGCCAAAATCACATAGGTCGTCATGTTACAATTTAGTCAATAAAGGCCTACTACCGGAGCGAAACCGAGTGCTTTGACGCTCGCCGCTCGGCCCCACAGCCGTCCAGAGACTCAGGGGAGGTCTCCCCTGAAAGCTTGATTCCCACCGATCGTTTGTTTCAAATCCTAGCCCAGTAGCGGAAAAGTAGGCGCTAAAAAGTCTTGCCAAAATCACATAGGTCGTCATGTTACAATTTAGTCAATAAAGGCCTCCTACTGTACCGAAACTGAGTGCTTTAACGCTCGCCGCTCGGCCCCACAACCGTCCAGAGACTCGGGGGAGGACTCCCCTGAAAGCTGGATTCCCACCGATCGTTTTCAAATCTTAGCCCACTAGCTCAAAACTAGGCGCTAAAATGTCCTGCCAAAGTCACATAGGTCGTCATGTTACAATTTAGTCAATAAAGGCCTACTACTGGAGAGAAACCAAGTGCTTTGACGCTCGCCGTTCGGCCCCACAGCTGTCCAGAGACTCGGGGGTGGCCTCCCCTGAAAGCTGTATTCCCACCGATCGTTTGTTTCAAATCGTAGCCCACTAGCTCAAAAGTGAGCGCTAAAAAGTCTTGCCAAAGTCACATAGGTCGTCATGTTACAATTTAGTCAATAAAGGCCTACTACTGGAGCGAAACCGAGTGCTTTAACGCTCGCCGTTCGGCCCCACAACCTCCGAGAGGCTTGGAAGAAGCCTCCCCTGAAAGCTGGATTCCCACCGATCTTTTGTTTCAAATCTTAGCCCACTAGCTCAAAACTAGGCGCTAAAATGTCCTGCCAAAGTCACATAGGTGGTCATGTTACAATTTAGTCAATAAAGGCCTACTACTGGAGAGAAACCAAGTGCTTTGACGCTCGCCGTTCGGCCCCACAGCTGTCCAGAGACTCGGGGGAGGCCTACCCTGAAAGCTGTATTCCCACCGATCGTTTGTTTCAAATCTTAGCCCACTAGCTCAAAAGTGAGCGCTAAAAAGTCTTGCCAAAGTCACATAGGTCGTCATGTTACAATTTAGTCAATAAAGGCCTACTACTGGAGCGAAACCGAGGGCTTTAACGCTCGCCGTTCGGCCCCACAACCTCCGAGAGGCTTGGAAGAAGCCTCCCCTGAAAGCTGGATTCCCACCGATCGTTTGTTTCAAATCCTAGCCCACTAGCTCAAAACTAGGCGCTAAAATGTTCTGCCAAAGTCACATAGGTCGTCATGTTACAATTTAGTCAATAAAGGCCTCCTACTGGACCGAAACTGAGTGCTTTAACGCTCGCCGCTCGGCCCCACAGCCGTCCAGAGACTTGGGGGAGGCTTCCCCTGAAAGCTGGATTCCCACCGATCGTTTGTTTCAAATCTTAGCCCACTAGCTCAAAACTAGGCGCTAAAATGTCCTGCCAAAGTCACATAGGTCGTCATGTTACAATTTAGTCAATAAAGGCCTACTACTGGAGAGAAACCAAGTGCTTTGACGCTCGGCGTTCGGCCCCACAGCTGTCCAGAGACTCGGGGGAGGTCTCCCCTGAAAGCTGTATTCCCACCGATCGTTTGTTTCAAATTTTAGCCCACTAGCTCAAAAGTGAGCGCTAAAAAGTCTTGCCAAAGTCACATAGGTCGTCATGTTACAATTTAGTCAATAAAGGCCTACTACTGGAGCGAAACCGAGTGCTTTGAAGCTCGCCGATAGGCCCCACGACCTCTGAGAGGCTTGGAAGTAGCCTCCCCTGAAAGCTGGATTCCCAAGGATCGTCTGGGTGAATTCCTAGCCCGCTAGGCTAAAATTAAGCGACCTAAAGTCGTGCCGAAGTCAAATCGGTCGTCATGGTACTCGAGCGAAACTGAGTGCTTTAACGGTCGCCGCTCAGCCCCACAGCAGTCCAGAGACTCGGGGGAGGCCTCCCCTGAAAGCTGGATTCCCACCGATCGTTTGTTTTAAATCTTAGCCCACTAGCTCAAACGTAAGCGCTAAAAAGTCCTGCCAAAATCACATAGGTCGTCATGTTACAATTTAGTCAATAAAGGCCTATTACTGGACCGAAACTGAGTGCTTTAAGGCTCGCCGCTCAGCCCCACAGCCGTCCAGAGACTCAGGGGAGATCTCCCCTGAAAGCTTGATTCCCACCGATCGTTTGTTTTAAATCTTAGCCCACTAGCTCAAACGTAAGCGCTAAAAAGTCCGGCCAAAATCACATAGGTCGTCATGTTACAATTTAGTCAATAAAGCCCTACGACTGGAGAGAAACCGAGTGCTTTGACGCTCGCCGTTCGGCCCCACAGCCATCCAGAGACTCGGGGGAGGCCTCCCCTGAAAGCTGGAATCCCAACGATCGTGTGTTTCAAATCTGAGCCAACTAGCTCAAAAGTAAGCGCTAAAACGTCCTGCCAAAGTCACAATGGTTGTCATGTTACAATTTAGTCAATAAAGGCCTACTACTGGAGCGAAACCAAGTGCTTTGACCCTCGCCGTTCGGCCCCATGACCTCCGAGAGGCTTGGAAGAGGCCTCCCCTAAAAGCTGGATTCCCACCGATCGTTTGTTTCAAATCTTAGCCCAGTAGCTGAAAAGTAGGCGCTAAAAAGTCCTGCCAAAATCACATAGGTCGTCATGTTCCAATTTACTCAATAAAGGCCAACTACTGGAGAGAATCCGAGTGCCTTGACGCTCGCCGTTCGGCCCCACAGCCGTCCAGAGACTCGCGGGAGGCCTCCCCTGAAAGCTGGATTCACACCGATCGTTTGTTTCAAATCTTAGCTCACTCGCTCAAAAGTAAGCGCTAAAACGTCCTGCCAAAATCACATAGGTCGTCATGTTACAATTTAGTCAATAAAGGCCTACTACTGGAGAGAAACCGAGTGCTTTGACGCTCGCCGTTCGACCCCACAGCTGTCTAGAGACTCGCGGGAGGCCTCCCCTGAAAGCTGGATTCCCAAGGATTGTCTGTGTGAATTCCTAGCCCGTTAGGCTGAAATTAAGCGACCTAAAGTCGTGCCGAAGTCAAATCGGTCGTCATGGTACTTGAGCGAAACGGAGTGCTTTAACGCTCGCCGCTCGGCCCCACAGCCGTCCAGAGACTCGGGGGAGGACTTCCCTGAAAGCTGGATTCCCACCGATCGTTTGTTTCAAATCTTAGCCCACTAGGTCAAACGTAGGCGCTAAAAAGTCTTGCCAAATTCACATAGGTCGTCATGTTACAATTTAGTCAATAAAGGCCTACTACTGGAGAGAAACCGAGTGCTATGACGCTCGCTGTTCGGCCCCACGACCTCCGAGAGGCTTGGAAGAGGCCTCCCCTGAAAGCTGGATTCCCACCGATCGTTTGTTTCAAATCTTTGCCCAGTAGCTGAAAAGTAGGCGCTAAAAAGTCCTGCCAAAATCACATAGGTCGTCATGTTCCAATTTACTCAATAAAGGCCAACTACTGGAGAGAATCCGAGTGCCTTGACGCTCGCCGTTCGGCCCCACAGCCGTCCAGAGACTTGCGGGAGGCCTCCCCTGAAAGCTGGATTCACACCGATCGTTTGTTTCAAATCTTAGCTCACTCGCTCAAAAGTAAGCGCTAAAACGTCCTGCCAAAATCACATAGGTCGTCATGTTACAATTTAGTCAATAAAGGCCTACTACTGGAGAGAAACCGAGTGCTTTGACGCTCGCCGTTCGACCCCACAGCTGTCCAGAGACTCGCGGGAGGCCTCCCCTGAAAGCTGGATTCCCAAGGATTGTCTGTGTCAATTCCTAGCCCGTTAGGCTGAAATTAAGCGACCTAAAGTCGTGCCGAAGTCAAATCGGTCGTCATGGTACTTGAGCGAAACGGAGTGCTTTGACGCACGCCGTTCGGCCCCACGACCTCTGAGAGGCTTGGAAGAGGCCTCCCCTTAAAGCTGGATTCCCACTGATCGTTTGTTTTAAATCTTAGCCCACTAGCTCAAACGTAAGCGCTAAAAAGTCTTGCCAAAATCACATAGGTCGTCATGTTACAATTTAGTCAACAAAGGCCTCCTACTGGACCGAAACTGAGTGCCTTGACGCTCGCCGTTCGGCCCCACAGCCGTCCAGAGACTCGCGGGAGGCCTCCCCTGAAAGCTGGATTCACACCGATCGTTTGTTTCAAATCTTAGCTCACTCGCTCAAAAGTAAGCGCTAAAACGTCCTGCCAAAATCACATAGGTCGTCATGTTACAATTTAGTCAATAAAGGCCTACTACTGGAGAGAAACCGAGTGCTTTGACGCTCGCCGTTCGACCCCACAGCTGTCCAGAGACTCGCGGGAGGCCTCCCCTGAAAGCTGGATTCCCAAGGATTGTCTGTGTGAATTCCTAGCCCGTTAGGCTGAAATTAAGCGACCTAAAGTCGTGCCGAAGTCAAATCGGTCTTCATGGTACTTGAGCGAAACGGAGTGCTTTGACGCACGCCGTTCGGCCCCACGACCTCTGAGAGGCTTGGAAGAGGCCTCCCCTTAAAGCTGGATTCCCACTGATCGTTTGTTTTAAATCTTAGCCCACTAGCTCAAACGTAAGCGCTAAAAAGTCTTGCCAAAATCACATAGGTCGTCATGTTACAATTTAGTCAACAAAGGCCTCCTACTGGACCGAAACTGAGTGCTTTAACGCTCGCCGTTCGGCCCCACAGCCGTCCAGAGACTCAGGGGAGGTCTCCCCTGAAAGCTTGATTCCCACCGATCGTTTGTTTTAAATCTTAGCCCACTAGCTCAAACGTAAGCGCTAAAAAGTCCTGCCAAAATCACATAGGTCGTCATGTTACAATTTAGTCAATAAAGCCCTACGACTGGAGAGAAACCGAGTGCTTTGACGCTCGCAGTTCGGCCCCACAGCCATCCAGAGACTCGGGGGAGGCCTCCCCTGAAAGCTGGAATCCCAACGATCGTGTGTTTCAAATCTGAGCCAACTAGCTCAAAAGTAAGCGCTAAAACGTCCTGCCAAAGTCACAATGGTTGTCATGTTACAATTTAGTCAATAAAGGCCTACTACTGGAGCGAAACCGAGTGCTTTGACCCTCGCCATTCGGCCCCATGACCTCCGAGAGGCTTGGAAGAGGCCTCCCCTAAAAGCTGGATTCCCACCGATCGTTTGTTTCAAATCTTAGCTCACTAGCTCAAAAGTAAGCGCTAAAAAGTCCTGCCAAAATCACATCGGTCGTCATGTTACAATTTAGTCAATAAAGGCCTACTTCTGGAGCGAAACTGAGTGCT
This sequence comes from Phycodurus eques, assembly GCF_024500275.1. Lineage (NCBI taxonomy): Eukaryota > Metazoa > Chordata > Actinopteri > Syngnathiformes > Syngnathidae > Phycodurus > Phycodurus eques. Next base: position 5,671 of record NW_026904544.1, on the reverse strand, counting down.
TTGACGCACGCCGTTCGGCCCCACGACCTCTGAGAGGCTTGGAAGAGGCCTCCCCTTAAAGCTGGATTCCCACTGATCGTTTGTTTTAAATCTTAGCCCACTAGCTCAAACGTAAGCGCTAAAAAGTCTTGCCAAAATCACATAGGTCGTCATGTTACAATTTAGTCAACAAAGGCCTCCTACTGGACCGAAACTGAGTGCTTTAACGCTCGCCGTTCGGCCCCACGACCTCTGAGAGGCTTGGAAGAGGCCTCCCCTAAAAGCTGGATTCCCACCGATCGTTTGTTTCAAATCTTAGCCCAGTAGCTGAAAAGTAGGCGCTAAAAAGTCCTGCCAAAATCACATAGGTCGTCATGTTCCAATTTACTCAATAAAGGCCAACTACTGGAGAGAATCCGAGTGGCTTGACGCTCGCTGTTCGGCCCCACAGCTGTCCAGAGACTCGCGGGAGGCCTCCCCTGAAAGCTGGATTCCCACCGATCGTTTGTTTCAAATCTTAGCTCACTAGCTCAAAAGTAAGCGCTAAAAAGTCCTGCCAAAATCACATAGGTCGTCATGTTATAATTTAGTCAATAAAGGCCTACTACTGGAGAGAAACCGAGTGCTTTGACGCTCGCCGTTCGACCCCACAGCTGTCCAGAGACTCGCGGGAGGCCTCCCCTGAAAGCTGGATTCCCAAGGATTGTCTGTGTGAATTCCTAGCCCGTTAGGCTGAAATTAAGCGACCTAAAGTCGTGCCGAAGTCAAATCGGTCGTCATGGTACTCGAGCGAAACTGAGTGCTTTAACGCTCGCCGCTCGGCCCCACAGCCGTCCAGAGACTCGGGGGAGGACTTCCCTGAAAGCTGGATTCCCACCGATAATGTGTTTCAAATCTTAGCCCACTAGCTCAAAAGTAAGCGCTAAAAAGTCCTGCCAAAATCACATAGGTCGTCATGTTACAATTTAGTCAATAAAGGCCTACTACTGGACCGAAACTGAGTGCTTTAACGCTTGCCACTCTGCCCCACAGCCGTCCAGAGACTCGGGGGAGGCATCCCCTGAAAGCTGGATTCCCAGCGACTGTTTGTTTCAAATCTTAGCCCACTAGCTCAAAAGTAGGCGCTAAAAAGTCATGCAAAGTCACATAGGTCGTCATGTTACAATTTAGTCAATAAAGGCCTACTACTGGAGCGAAAACGAGTGCTTTGACGCTCGCCGTTCGGGCCCACGACCTCCGAGAGGCTTGGAAGAGGCCTCCCCTGAAAGCTGGATTCCCACCGATCGTTTGTTTCAAATCTTAGCTCACTAGCTCAAAAGTAAGCGCTAAAAAGTCCTGCCAAAATCACATCGGTCGTCATGTTACAATTTAGTCAATAAAGGCCTACTTCTGGAGCGAAACTGAGTGCTTTGACGCACGCCGTTCGGCCCCACGACCTCTGAGAGGCTTGGAAGAGGCCTCCCCTTAAAGCTGGATTCCCACTGATCGTTTGTTTTAAATCTTAGCCCACTAGCTCAAACGTAAGCGCTAAAAAGTCTTGCCAAAATCACATAGGTCGTCATGTTACAATTTAGTCAACAAAGGCCTCCTACTGGACCGAAACTGAGTGCTTTAACGCTCGCCGTTCGGCCCCACAGCCGTCCAGAGACTCAGGGGAGGTCTCCCCTGAAAGCTTGATTCCCACCGATCGTTTGTTTTAAATATTAGCCCACTAGCTCAAACGTAAGCGCTAAAAAGTCCTGCCAAAATCACATAGGTCGTCATGTTACAATTTAGTCAATAAAGCCCTACGACTGGAGAGAAACCGAGTGCTTTGACGCTCGCCGTTCGGCCCCACAGCCATCCAGAGACTCGGGGGAGGCCTCCCCTGAAAGCTGGAATCCCAACGATCGTGTGTTTCAAATCTGAGCCAACTAGCTCAAAAGTAAGCGCTAAAACGTCCTGCCAAAGTCACAATGGTTGTCATGTTACAATTTAGTCAATAAAGGCCTACTACTGGAGCGAAACCGAGTGCTTTGACCCTCGCCGTTCGGCCCCATGACCTCCGAGAGGCTTGGAAGAGGCCTCCCCTAAAAGCTGGATTCCCACCGATCGTTTGTTTCAAATCTTAGCCCAGTAGCTGAAAAGTAGGCGCTAAAAAGTCCTGCCAAAATCACATAGGTCGTCATGTTCCAATTTACTCAATAAAGGCCAACTACTGGAGAGAATCCGAGTGCCTTGACGCTCGCCGTTCGGCCCCACAGCCGTCCAGAGACTCGCAGGGAGGCCTCCCCTGAAAGCTGGATTCACACCGATCGTTTGTTTCAAATCTTAGCTCACTCGCTCAAAAGTAAGCGCTAAAAGGTCCTGCCAAAATCACATAGGTCGTCATGTTACAATTTAGTCAATAAAGGCCTACTACTGGAGAGAAACCGAGTGCTTTGACGCTCGCCGTTCGACCCCACAGCTGTCCAGAGACTCGCGGGAGGCCTCCCCTGAAAGCTGGATTCCCAAGGATTGTCTGTGTGAATTCCTAGCCCGTTAGGCTGAAATTAAGCGACCTAAAGTCGTGCCGAAGTCAAATCGGTCGTCATGGTACTTGAGCGAAACGGAGTGCTTTAACGCTCGCCGCTCGGCCCCACAGCCGTCCAGAGACTCGGGGGAGGACTTCCCTGAAAGCTGGATTCCCACCGATTGTTTGTTTCAAATCTTAGCCCACTAGGTCAAACGAAGGCGCTAAAAAGTCTTGCCAAAGTCACATAGGTCGTCATGTTACAATTTAGTCAATAAAGGCCTACTACTGGAGAGAAACCGAGTGCTATGACGCTCGCTGTTCGGCCCCACGACCTCCGAGAGGCTTGGAAGAGGCATCCCCTGAAAGCTGGATTCCCACCGATCGTTTGTTTCAAATCTTTGCCCAGTAGCTGAAAAGTAGGCGCTAAAAAGTCCTCCCAAAATCACATAGGTCGTCATGTTACAATTTAGTCAATAAAGGCCGACTACTGGAGAGAAACCGAGTGCTTTAACGCTCGCCGCTCGGCCCCATAGCCGTCCAGAGACTCGGGGGAGGCCTCCCCTGAAAGCTGGATTCCCACCGATCGTTTGTTTCAAATCTTAGCTCAGTAGCTCAAAAGCAGGCGCTAAAAAGTCCTGCCAAAATCACATAGGTCGTCATGTTACAATTTACTCAATAAAGGCCAACTACTGGAGAGAAACCGCGTGCTTTGACGCTCGCCGTTCGGGCCCACGACCTCCGAGAGGCTTGGAAGAGGCCTCCCCTGAAAGCTGGATTCCCACCGATCGTTTGTTTCAAATCTTAGCTCACTAGCTCAAAAGTAAGCGCTAAAAAGTCCTGCCAAAATCACATCGGTCGTCATGTTACAATTTAGTCAATAAAGGCCTACTTCTGGAGCGAAACTGAGTGCTTTGACGCACGCCGTTTGGCCCCACGACCTCTGAGAGGCTTGGAAGAGGCCTCACCTTAAAGCTGGATTCCCACTGATCGTTTGTTTTAAATCTTAGCCCACTAGCTCAAACGTAAGCGCTAAAAAGTCTTGCCAAAATCACATAGGTCGTCATGTTACAATTTAGTCAACAAAGGCCTCCTACTGGACCGAAACTGAGTGCTTTAACGCTCGCCGTTCGGCCCCACGACCTCTGAGAGGCTTGGAAGAGGCCTCCCCTAAAAGCTGGATTCCCACCGATCGTTTGTTTCAAATCTTAGCCCAGTAGCTGAAAAGTAGGCGCTAAAAAGTCCTGCCAAAATCACATAGGTCGTCATGTTCCAATTTACTCAATAAAGGCCAACTACTGGAGAGAATCCGAGTGGCTTGACGCTCGCTGTTCGGCCCCACAGCTGTCCAGAGACTCGCGGGAGGCCTCCCCTGAAAGCTGGATTCCCACCGATCGTTTGTTTCAAATCTTAGCTCACTAGCTCAAAAGTAAGCGCTAAAAAGTCCTGCCAAAATCACATAGGTCGTCATGTTATAATTTAGTCAATAAAGGCCTACTACTGGAGAGAAACCGAGTGCTTTGACGCTCGCCGTTCGACCCCACAGCTGTCCAGAGACTCGCGGGAGGCCTCCCCTGAAAGCTGGATTCCCAAGGATTGTCTGTGTGAATTCCTAGCCCGTTAGGCTGAAATTAAGCGACCTAAAGTCGTGCCGAAGTCAAATCGGTCGTCATGGTACTCGAGCGAAACTGAGTGCTTTAACGCTCGCCGCTCGGCCCCACAGCCGTCCAGAGACTCGGGGGAGGACTTCCCTGAAAGCTGGATTCCCACCGATAATGTGTTTCAAATCTTAGCCCACTAGCTCAAAAGTAAGCGCTAAAAAGTCCTGCCAAAATCACATAGGTCGTCATGTTACAATTTAGTCAATAAAGGCCTACTACTGGACCGAAACTGAGTGCTTTAACGCTTGCCACTCTGCCCCACAGCCGTCCAGAGACTCGGGGGAGGCATCCCCTGAAAGCTGGATTCCCACCGACTGTTTGTTTCAAATCTTAGCCCACTAGCTCAAAAGTAGGCGCTAAAAAGTCATGCAAAGTCACATAGGTCGTCATGTTACAATTTAGTCAATAAAGGCCTACTACTGGAGCGAAAACGAGTTCTTTGACGCTCGCCGTTCGGGCCCACGACCTCCGAGAGGCTTGGAAGAGGCCTCCCCTGAAAGCTGGATTCCCACCGATTGTTTGTTTCAAATCTTAGCTCACTAGCTCAAAAGTAAGCGCTAAAAAGTCCTGCCAAAATCACATCGGTCGTCATGTTACAATTTAGTCAATAAAGGCCTACTTCTGGAGCGAAACTGAGTGCTTTGACGCACGCCGTTCGGCCCCACGACCTCTGAGAGGCTTGGAAGAGGCCTCCCCTTAAAGCTGGATTCCCACTGATCGTTTGTTTTAAATCTTAGCCCACTAGCTCAAACGTAAGCGCTAAAAAGTCTTGCCAAAATCACATAGGTCGTCATGTTACAATTTAGTCAACAAAGGCCTCCTACTGGACCGAAACTGAGTGCTTTAACGCTCGCCGTTCGGCCCCACAGCCGTCCAGAGACTCAGGGGAGGTCTCCCCTGAAAGCTTGATTCCCACCGATCGTTTGTTTTAAATCTTAGCCCACTAGCTCAAACGTAAGCGCTAAAAAGTCCTGCCAAAATCACATAGGTCGTCATGTTACAATTTAGTCAATAAAGCCCTACGACTGGAGAGAAACCGAGTGCTTTGACGCTCGCCGTTCGGCCCCACAGCCATCCAGAGACTCGGGGGAGGCCTCCCCTGAAAGCTGGAATCCCAACGATCGTGTGTTTCAAATCTGAGCCAACTAGCTCAAAAGTAAGCGCTAAAACGTCCTGCCAAAATCACAATGGTTGTCATGTTACAATTTAGTCAATAAAGGCCTACTACTGGAGCGAAACCGAGTGCTTTGACCCTCGCCGTTCGGCCCCATGACCTCCGAGAGGCTTGGAAGAGGCCTCCCCTAAAAGCTGGATTCCCACCGATCGTTTGTTTCAAATCTTAGCCCAGTAGCTGAAAAGTAGGCGCTAAAAAGTCCTGCCAAAATCACATAGGTCGTCATGTTCCAATTTACTCAATAAAGGCCAACTACTGGAGAGAATCCGAGTGCCTTGACGCTCGCCGTTCGGCCCCACAGGCGTCCAGAGACTCGCGGGAGGCCTCCCCTGAAAGCTGGATTCACACCGATCGTTTGTTTCAAAT
>NW_026904543.1:0-13898 GCF_024500275.1 Phycodurus eques | reverse complement strand
GAAACGCTTCTCTAAATGACAACATAGTTACTGCTACTTCAGATGCTAATTCACTACAGGTGAAAATCAAACTTGTCTCCCAAACTGTTTTCAACATCAGTTTTACAATTATTTTTTTCACCTTTCATTTCTTTGATGCTTCTTTGCTATATATTCACAAATACAAATAGAAATATACAGTATTAGATGTAGAGGAATAAAACAAATCTGTTTAAATTTGGAAATAAAACATGAGAAATAACCTGATCTAAACTATCATATTTTAATGACTATGCATTAGAAATAATTGTATTATATAATGCTGAATGGCTGGTAATGTTCTTTAACTCATTCACTGCCAGCTTTCCCAGTTAACATGGTTATTTGACTTCTAAAGCCGTCAATGGCAGTGAATGTTTTTTAAACACTTGTAGTTTGGTTGTTACAATTGAACAAATCACAAAGAAAGGCACAAGAACAAGCTAATGACATGCTGTCACATTCATGTATACTGCACATGAATACGCTGATGCAGTTGGCTGGGCTGGCTCGAGTGGGTCAAATACTTCCTGACATGACAAGCTTGAAACGGAATATATTTAAAATGACGTTCAACAACATTAGTACAGTAGCACAGGGATTCACTTGACAGGCTGAATGCCTCGATCGATTTATTTCATGACAGGACAAGGGAAAGCTGATCATGCTGCTGCTGAAGTTATGGCTTCTCTTTAATGCAAAAAAAAAAAAACGCAAAAAAAAAACCATAATAGAACCCACCATTTTGAGTAACGAGCAAAGTAACACATTACTTTCTTTGAGAAAGTAATTAGACTACAGTTACTACTTCTCACCAACAATAGTTACTTTTGCATCATTAATGTCTCTCGCGAAGTACTAATTTGTAGCTGGTGATTCGAACAAAGAGCAGTTCAGCTGTGCAGAAGCATTTAACTGGGAGCGCTCTGTTTCATGACAACAACTAATAAAGATAGCGCTTGCGAACTGATTGTTTATTACACAATGCACAGTGACGGTGCACTACCATAAAAGTACAAAGAAAAGCACAATTTCACTGTCGCCACACTATTTTATATTTTCCTTCGTAAAAAGTGTATTTGTTACTTTTTTATTGACACATTAAGAACACAGTTGAACTGGCGTGTTAAATGTGCAATGCATAGTGGGCTAATTATTCATATCGGAGTGTGCGGTCATAAATTGGTCATGGAGGGTAAGGACTGACCCACTGAAGGACTTACAATACTTAATATTAATATTTCCAAAGTGAGAACTTTCAACTTTGTCTGGTTTCACGTGCTGCACAGCTGACGTCACGGCTGCTGAAAGTAACTCAAAAGTGACATGTTTATAAGTGAGTTACTTTTGACATCAAGTCAAGTAACTAACTTACTTTTCAGCTCAAGTAATCAGCAAAGGAACTAAGTGACTTTTTCAAGGTAACTGGCAACACTGCATGAGCCAGTCTGAGCTTGCTGTCTGAATAATACGTGTAATTGTTATTGTCACTATAAAGTCATGGGAAAGCAAATATTCGACCACCCATGTTTCTTCCATTTCTTGTTCACTTGTAATGTCTGGCCGGTCCAACTAAAGGTACAAGTTGAAGCCTGTCAAGTAGGACATACAGTATTATGGAATCGGCTGCATTTTTGTCTCGTTCGTCATATTCTTGAGGGAATATACCTTTATAGAGACAGATAGAGGAGAGAGAGACCAATAGAGCAGAGAGACAGGGAGTGAAGCGAGAGATAGAGGAGAGAGACAGGGAGAAAAGAGAGATATATAGAAGAGAGAGATAGAGGAGAGAGAGACAGATAGAGGAGAGAGACAGGGAGAGAAGACAGATGCAGAATAGAAAGAGAGGGAGACACCACACGCTCTCACTTTGACCTTGGGTATCTCGGTCAGGAGCATACCAGGTTTTTAATCTGATGTTCTGTCTTTCGAGTACCTGTTTCGTCACTCAATTGCGCTTAATTGGAACCTCGTCTCCTCACCTCACTCCCTCAAAGTTTACAGATACTGGATAGCTCAGTCGGTAGAGCATCAGACTCTTAATCTGAGGGTCCAGGATTCAAATCCCTATTCAGGCAACATAATTCTTAGCAAATTGTTCACAAAATTTCACGCAGGTACTTCACAACACCCACCACGTTCATTGATGCACCACACATTCTCACTTTCACCTTGGATATCTCGGTCAGTAGCATACCAGCCTTTTAATGTGATGTTCTGTCTTTCGAGTACCTGTTTCGTCAATTGCTCGCTGACACTTAATTGGAACCTCATCTCCTCACCTCACTCCTTCATTGACTGTAGAACGTGGAGAGCTCAGTCGGTAAAGCATCAGATTTTTATCTGTGGGTCCAGGGTTGAAGTCCCTGTTCAAATTACAAAATTCTTAAGAAGTTGTTCACGAAATGTCACGCAAGTACTTTGACTCAGACAATTTAACACTTCAAAACACCCACCACACGTACATCGATGCAACACACACTCTCACTTTGACCTTGGGTACCTCGGTCAGTAGCATACCAGCCTTTTAATGTGATGTTCTGTCTTTCAAGTACCTGCTTTGCTTGTGCTTAATTTGGACCTCGTCTCTTCACCTCACTCACGCATTGAATATAGAGCCTGGATAGCTCAATCGGTAAAGCATCAGCGTTCCCTAAATATCACGCAGGTACTTTCACTTAAACACTTCAAAAAGCCCACCACATGTTCATCGATACTCCACACACTCTCACGTTGATCTTGGGTATCTCGGTCAGTAGCATGCCAGGCTTTTAATCTGATGTTCTGTCTGTCGAGTACCTGATTAGTCTTGTTCGCTTGCGCTTAATTGGAACCTCATCTCCTCACCTCACTCCTTCATGGATTACGGAGCCTGGAGAGCTCAGTCAGTAAAGCATCTGACTTTTAATCTGAGTGTCCAGGGTTCAAATCTCTGTTCAGGTGACACAATTCTAAGGAAGTTGTTCACTAAATTTCACACAGGTACTTTCACTCGGACAGTTGAACACTTCAAAACACCCACCACGTTCATTGATGCACCACACTCTCATTTTGACCTTGGGTATCTCGGTCAGTAGCATACCAGGCTTTTAATCAGATGTTCTGTCTGTCGAGTACCTGTTTAGTCACTCGCTTGTGCTTAATTGACACCTCGTAATCTGTTCAAGTAACACAATTCCTTGTAAATTGTTTACTAAATTTCACACAGGTACTTTCACTCAGACACTTGAACACTTAAAAAAAAACACCACTTGTTCATCGATGCACCACACGCTCTGATTTTGACCTTGGGTATCTCGGTCAGGAGAAATACCAGGCTTTTAATCTGATGTTCTGTCTGTCGAGTACCTGTTTAGTCACTCGCTTGTGCTTAATTGGCACCTCGTCTCCTCACCTCACTCCTTCATTGACTGTAGAATCTGGAGAGCTCAGTCGGTAAAGCATCAGACGTTTAATCTGAGGGTCCAGGGTTTAAGTCCCTGTTCCGGCGAGAAAATTCTTCTGAGGTTGTTAACTAAATATCACGCAGGTACTATCACTCGGATACTTGAACACTTCAAAACACCCACCACGTTCATCTATCCACCACGCACTCTCACTTTGACCTTGGGTATCTTGGTCAGTGATATGTCTGTGTGATATGTCTTTCGAGTACCTTGTTGGACCTCGGGTGGCGCCCCTCTCGCCCTGCCTCTCATCCCAGGAATCAGCACCACCTCGGCCGCGCAGTTCTTGTCAATCAGCCTTCGTCATCACCTGCATTGAAGCCTGCCAGATCCAAGACTCCATTGCCAGATTATTAACGTTCACCCGTGGTACACCGGCTCGCAATTTACACGTAAAATACGCCGGTCCTCGCAATATTTCTGACCTCCCGCCGTGTTCTTCCTTTTCCTCAGTGCTCCCTCCGTGTTCCCCGCCTTGCTGACCTCTTCCACCACGCCGCCAAGCCATCAACCTACCCACACCACCGCCTGACGCACGCTCCCTATCTCGACTACCCGCCGGTACGCCTCAAGGATCCACCTCCGAATCTCTTCTCAATCCACCGTTCGCCACACACTTCTTCAGCCTGTGCCTGCTTCTGCCTCCAGTTCAAATGAGCACCGTCGTATCGTGACACAAATATACAACCCCAATTGCAATGAAGTTGGGACGTTGTGTTAAACATAAATAAAAACAGAATACAATTATTTGCTAATCATGTTCCACCTATATTGAATTGAATACACTACAAAGACAAGATATTTAATGTTGAAACTGATCAACTTTATTGTTTTGAGCAAATTAACTTTGAATTTTATGGCTGCAACATGTTCTAAAAAAACTGGGACAGGTGGTAAAAAAGACTGAGAGAGTTAAGGAATTTCGTCATCTACGGTACATAATATCATCAAAAGGTTTAGAGAATCTGGAGAAATCAATGCATGTAAGCGGCAAAGCCGAAAACCAACATTGAATGCCCGTGACCTTTGATCCCTCAGGTGGCATTGCATCAAAAACCGATATCAATGTGTGAAGGATATCACCAAATGGGCTCAGAAACACTTCAGAAAACCAATGTCAGTAAATACAGTTCGGCCCTACATCCGTAAGTGCAACTTAAAACTCTACTATGCAAAGCAAAAGCCATTTCTCAACAACACCCCGAAACGTCGCCAGCTTTTCTGGACCCAAGCTCATCTAAGATGGACTGATGCAAAGTGGAAAAAATTGTTCTATGGTCCGACGAGTCCACATTTCAAATTGTTTTTGGAAACTGTGGATTTCGTGTCCTCCGGGCCAGAGGAAAATAACCATCTGGACTGCTATGGATGCAAACTTCAAAAGCCAGCATCTGTGATGGTATAGGGCTGTGTTAGTGCCAATGGAATGGGTAATTTACACATCTGGAAAAGCACCATTAATGCTGAAAGGTACATACAGGTTTTGGAAAAACATATGCTGCCATCCAAGCAACGTCTTTTTCATGGACGCCCCTGTTTATTTCAGCAAGACAATGCCAAACCACATTCTGCACATGTTACAACAGCATGGCTTCATAGTGAAAGAGTGCAGGTACTGGACTGGTGTTGCAGCCATAAAATTCTAAGTTCATGATTATTTGCTAAAAACAATAAAGCTTATCTGTTTGAACATTACATGTCTTTGTAGTGTATTCAATTAAATATAGATTGAACATGATTTGAAAATCATTGTATTCTGTTTTTATTTATGTTTAACACAACATCCCAACTTCATTGGAATTGGGGTTATATTTCATAACAGGACAAGAGAAAGCTGAGAATGCTGCTGCAGAAGTTGTGGTTTCTCTTTAATGGTTGTGGTTTTAAGGACTGCCATAGAACAGTCCTTTACGATGTATTTCGAATGCCAACATTTTGTAATGAGATGAAGAATTGGTGGAAGATCTCTCATCCTCTAGAAAGTCATCATCCAAGTTAACATCGCTGGTATCGATGTCGTCCACCTCCAAATTGTCAAGGTAAATTTCCAGCTCTTTCAGAACCTTCACAAACAGCTATAGCTTTTGGAACAGTTCATCCAGAGAAGCAAATACCACGGCCTCCCCCCCACCTCTACCTTGTCTTTTTCCGACTGTGAGAACTCAGGGATTTTCTCCCAAGTCTGTAGTAGGACAGTTTCAGGCACAAAAGGCATGATTGTAGACTCTGCTGCAAGCTCAGGGGCTGCTGACACAATGGGAGACTCTTCACATTACTCTGTCTGCAGAATGAGAAATTATGTTTCGAAAAACATTTGATCAAGATGTAATGAAAACTCTGACTAGAAAGGTGTCATCGAGTGGGTGGATAACCCCTATAAACACCAAGAGCAGAAGACTGGAACATCTCTTGGGCCTGGTTTTCTTGAGCCTCCTCTAGAGTGTCTGCCTCACAGTTCTGAGGACCCCGGGTTCAATCCCCGGCCCCGCCTGTGTGGAGTTTACATTTTCTCCCTGTGCCTGCATGGGTTTTCTCCGGGCACTCCGGTTTCCTCCCACATCCCAAAAACATGCATGGTAGTTTGATTGAAGACTCTAAATTGCCCGTAGGTGTGAATGTGAGTGCGGATGGTTGTTTGTTTATGTGTGCCCTGCGATTGGCTGGCAACCAGTTCAGGGTGTACCCCGCCTCCTGCCCGATGATAGCTGGGATTGGCTCCAGCACGCCCACGACCCCAGTGAGGACAAGCGGCTAAGAAAATGGATAAATGGATGGAATATAATATGGCTCATAATTGAATATTATTACCCTTTTGTGTTAACTTTGAAAGGAACACTATCACATAGATGTGCTTCATTCTTATTTAATTTATTATTTCACTTACCTGATTCCCCAAGAGCAGAGGAGATCCCGGCAGAAACGATTGTACAAGACCTGCAACCTCTTTCCGTGGTGGAGGATGACAGCTTTGGGAATTTTGTGAGGACAATCGACCCCAGGCACAAAATTCTAAATACAAAGTCTTTCAAGGAGAGGAAACTACCAACTCTTGAGGTAGACTGCCGTGCCAAGGTTCAAAAGGCAGTGAGTGGTGTGGACAATGTTGTGCCTATCAGTGACATGTGGACATCAATATCCACAGAGGCACATTTAACAGTCACATGCTACATCGTCAATGAAAACTGGCAAAAGCTGGCATATGTGCTAGAAACGTGCTCTTCCTGGAGTAAACCACAAAAGGCCATATTTGTGCACAATTAACCAGAATCGCAGAAGAATGGGGTATAGCGGACAAGTAACATGCAGCATCAGTGCCAGCCACGCAGTTAAAAAGTCACAGAAGAAGTGCATTAAAGGCAAAAAATATAAACACGATACTGTTCTTAAACAAAAACTGATTCCTTGAAAAAGAACAAAATAATTCTGTGAATGACATCTCATTACAATTTTCTGATTATTGTGAATTAGTACACACAATGACTACTGTACCCATTAGTACCTAAACACTATATTATAATTTCAAATACCGTATGCACATAACACCCCGAGAAAAGCATTTTGATTTTTCACATTGCAAAGCCAGCTCCACTTTCACACAGCATCAAAAAAGTTGAGAGAGACTCTTGTTGCTCCCCACAGAAATCTTTAATAAAAGGCAAAAGATTTATACGACCTGAAGAGAAACAAGAGCGAACTGCGTTGGTCACAGCGAAGCGGACCATGTCATTGTCCGCCATGCCATTTTAACAGACAGTCTAAAATTCAAACAATTCGACTTTTATTTTTTTTTAACACAAATAAGAAATCCACCTACATTCGACATACTCCAATATTCTCATCCTGTCACATAATATGACAATTATGAAGACGAGACACGCAAGCTCGCTGTAACAGCCCGGCTAACCAACGTGCCTACTTAGTGGCCATATTGGGGAGGTTGACGTACCCATTGTTTAGCTTTTTCTTCAATAATAATAATAGCAATAATAATAATAACATATTAAACCTATTGCGCTTTTCAAGACACTCAAAGACGCTTTACACTGATTAGATAACAATAACATTAAGGTGGGTAAACAGGAAGCACAGGTGCTGGTGTCAGCGATGCTGTCCACCGTGGTGGATGCAGAAAAGTCACGGCGGGTGGCGAGAGCCAAGCTGGACGTCAGGGGACGCGGAAGGATGGTCGCGAGCTGAGCTCGATGCACGCAAGTTCACGAGTCGCGACCGAAGCAGGTGTTCGAGAGCTTTCTGAGAGAGTGATAGGTAGGTCATAATTTAGCATTTTTGTTTTTGTAAATAAATAATCTCCCCGCCTTTCCGAGTTTACAATACATGACAACAACAACGCATAGTCCTTCGGTGAATGTGTTGAGTGAACGTGAGCCTCGAGAATGGATCATTAACTGAATAAGAAAGCACTTGAATGACTGTGTGAAAAAGAACTGAACGTGAACAAATGCTTTTGATGAACAGTTTTGAGTGATTCAGTATACTCAAACACTCATCACTATCAGTAACATAGTACCATGCTTAATTACCACACAACTAGACCACCATTGAAAACACTGTCTTCTTTTGCATTAACCAATGATCAGAGGAGAGCGCAAACACAGTCCCCCACTATCAGAAACTATGCAGTCGAGATTCCCACATTTGGGGAATTTGCAGGGGTCAGCACAACCGGAGTGCAATGACTGGGCCTTACCCTGGGTGAACCACCTTCTTGATCATGGTGTCTCCCCTGCCAGGTAAGTATGAGTTGTACACGGCGTCAGCACGCAAGTCATTCACTCGCACGCTATGTCAAGCGACGGTGTCATCATGAGCATGTGAACAACCACACACACAACGGGCAAGCCGGAACATACGCTCGATGAAACGCTACTGTGTGCTAATACATCAAGAAATATGCTTCTTATTTGAGAATTTCAGTTTAAATTGAGACAGTAAATTGATACCCATAATGCACAGCGGCATCGAGACACGATAAAATAAGTTGAAAGTGGGGTCGTTCACACCCAGAAACATATAAACCACCCATTCGGGGTACAACCTGAACTGGTTGCCAGCCAATCGCAGGGCACATACAAACAAACAACCATTCACACTCACATTATGAAGAAAATAATGCATTCGTCTAGTCGAATGTCACACAATGATAACACTTTTGGGTACAACAGTTTGATGTACGTCTCAAAACGCTACTGCCACCTACTGTGACCTATTGCGCATGACAACCTTGGTGAACACTCAAGCAGGCTCGCGTGGTCTTAACAGTGGTTGTCAACTGTCAATGTTGTAAAGTTGCGACCCACTTTCATATAAGTTGAGAATAATCAATTATTTTGTTTAAAAATAGCCTCTGAAAACATTTACAGTGTATTATATTTGTAAATGCCGTTTCAGATGAGTTTGCTGTACCACCAAAGTCATATTGCTTGCCATGACATCCACCAGCCAGGCCGGGCTGCACTGCAGTTGTTTACAGAGGAAACTAGCGGCGAGACAACAAGGAAGCAACATTTCTTGTCACTTTTCAACTATGCTCCACATGGGAAACTAATACACGTCTCTACTGCACCCAAAATGCAAATAACAATACAACATACTGTATAGTCTACAAACTTGCTTACCATCCTGTACATTATGTAAATTCAAAGCATATGACTGAGAAATACACACTTGTTTAACCATTTTGTGGAGATACTGCAACACCATAACATTGCGTAGACTGGACAGATCAAGCACCTATTCCATCACTCAGTTACAAAAATCAATTTATTATACGGTCTCCAGAAAGGGGACGTATCAGATACTAAACTGACAAGAACAGATATTGCACTTGATCTTAGCCAAAAGACAGAGAAGCAATGTCAACATAATGCCAGAAAAGACGACATCATTCTCCAGCCTACAAGCCAAAGTTATGGTGGCACATATCGACATGATAATCACAGATGAGTCACATATGGACACGCCAAACAACAATTGTGAAACGAATGTCAACTGTGTTGTTTTTCAACGTTTATATCGAAATAATGTTGTCAGATGCCCGTGTTCCAATAGAATGCGGAGATTAACGCATATCTTTAGCCATGTATTAAGTCTTAAACAACCAAATAAATAATGAGTTCTTTGTAATAAGGGTTAATGTGGGTTTATGGTTTGCCATTCTCCAAACGTGTGTTGACAAACACATGACACAAGCTGCCATAGTGGTACATCTCAATAAATTACAATAGTGTGAAAAGCTTAATTTAGTGAAGTAATTCAATTCAAAAAGTGAAACTCATATTATAGAGATGCACCACACACACTGAAATATTTCTTTTTTTTTTTTACACATGAATAATTTGAGGATTGTAGCTTAAAGCTAATGATAGCTCCAAATTCACCACCTCTAGATTCTAGAATATAATGTAACAAATTTTAATGTAGAATTTAGGCAGGAATTTGCCCTCTGAAAAGTAAGTGTTTAAAGAATCTCTATGTATGAGTACTGCAATCAATTGAGTTTTTTTTTTTAGATTTACCTGTATATGATTACTACCATGACCAATTACACAGACAGAGTACGTTGAAACAATATTTTATTATTTCATGTCGACACAATATTTGATCAAACATTTTGCCATTCATAAGTCATTTCCAAGAGCCACAACAAACGCCATATTGCAATGCATCACACAATACGTAGTTGAAAATACAGTTGCCTGTGATTATACACATGGCCAGCAGGTGGTTTCGTGTGCACATGAAGCATCAAGAAATGGACCATGACTCAAACCAATGACCGAAGTGTTACGATTTTATGAACCTTCGTCTTGTCATTACTAACTGCTTCTACGACTCAGAACAAACCCATGTATGCTAGAAATTACATCATACTGCAGTACCATAGCATCATATGATGCACACTCCATCTTTTACAATGAGCAACATCCTCATTATTTTCAACCAACGATCAGGGGAGATCGCGAACGCATTCATTCCCCCACTACCAGAAATTATGCAGTCGAGATTCCCACATTTGGGGAATTCGCAGAGATCAGCACAACCGGAGTGCAATGGCTGAGCCTCACCCTGGGTGAACCACCTTCTTGATCATGGTGTCTCACCTGCCAGGTATGAGCTGGATACGGCACGAGTACGCAAGTCATTCACGCGCACATTATGTCAAGCGACAGTGTCATCATGAGCATGTGAAAAACCATACACATAACGGGCAAGCCAGAACATACGCGAGATGAAACGCTACTGTGTGCTAATACATGAACAAATGTGCTTCCTTTTTGAGAATTTCAGTTTAAATTTAAATTTTAAACTTCACTCAAAAAAAATTACTCATTGGATGAACACAAATACATTTTGGACAGGTTTTCCATGAATTTTATTTGTGCAACGCCAACTCAAATTTAGTAGTTCCGTGTAATGTGATATAATTGAGTCAGCCAAACCCATTTTCATTAAATACAGACAAAGTAAAATAAGTACACTCAATGGCCGAAATTGATTCATCCCTCAAATTACTATAAAATACTCCTATAAATGACTTTTTGCACATACCCCATGTGGCCGAGTGGTTAAGGCGTTGGACTTCAACTCCAATGGGATCTTCCCACGCAGGTTCGAACCCTGCTCGCACTGAGTCTTGTTTATGTGCAAAATAGCTCAATAGTTTGTGTCACTGACAGAAGTTCTGGTGACTCGAGTTTGGTTCTTCCTTCAGCCTGGAGGTGGGGCTCGAAGGTGAGCGGATGGTGACCGGGCCAGGCACAGCCCGGGAGGGTCCCCCTTCCCATGGGCTCACCACCTGTGGGAGGGGCCATAGGGGTCGGGTGCAGTGCAAGCTGGGCGGTGGCCGAAGGCAGGGACTTTGGCGATCTGATCCCCAGCTACAGAAGCTGTCTCAAGGGACGTGGAACGTCACCTTTCTGGCAGGGAAGGACCCCGAGCTGGTGTTAGAGGTCGAGAAGTTCCGACTAGATATAGTCGGACTCACCTCCACGCACAGCTTGGGCTCTGGTACCAGTCCTCTCTTCCACTCTGGAGTTGCCCACGGTGAGAGGCGCCGAGCAGGTGTGGTTTATTGCCCCCTGGCTCGGCCCCTGTCTGTTGGGGTTCACCCCGGTGGACGAGAGGGTAGCCTCAAATCATGTTTATACAAGTGAAATTATTCGGTGCTACTAAAATAGAAAACATTGGTTTGTGTTTATCTGCTTCTGTTACGGGATATGTAGGATCCCATGATTTACACCTCTCAGTTGGTACAGTAGCGTTCATTAATGGAATAATACAATCTTGTGATAATTGTGCCGGAACTATGCGCAACAGAGGCCTGGGACCCATGCAAACCACACAATCTTTTCTCGCTACATTTGCTGCTTGTTCCACCAATAGTAACCAATTGTTGTTTTGTCCTGAAACTCCTGTGACTACAAGGAACCAATCATCAGTAGTTATATTATTAACCATTAAAATGTGTTCACTTTTCTTTGAAGTTTTTTAATGGCGTTTCTGGTTCAACACGGTTGCCATAACACAATGCTACTCGGAAGTGGGGATCTTTTCCGCCAGAATATGCCCACAAACTCATCATCAAACACACTGGGTGACTTGATTTGTATTTCAATATTAAACTATGGGCCGTTTTGCTTATGTTAAACTTCTTTCTATATTCTTTTGCTATTTTTTGTGACCAACTGGACCAATCATAACCTGTTTCACCAATCCCCAATTCTGCCCATTCTCTTGAGCATCATTGGTGAGAGCCGCATATGGAATTATGATTAAAGTGTCTTGATTTTGGGGGGCACAAAATATTAAACTGTTTTGCCGCATTTGGAGGTCATGCCCACAGTTCTGATCATCAACTGTACTCCTTTTGATACGAGTTAATGCTTCCAAATTTTTTATTATTGGGTTGGTCATATTGGTCCAGTTGGTAGGTGATTTCCTATCTAAAAAATGCGTTGTATCATTTAGGGTGGGACGTCCCATGTACCACAAAACTAAAATCAACACTATAGTAACCAAAGTTGCGATGTAACAACTCATCGAATCTCGTAACCAACGTGGGTGTGCCATTCTGCTGAGTTCTCACTAAACGGGTTGGTGTCTTTTTTCTTCACTGACCAGCAAGCGTTTTCAGAATCTACACATCTGCTCCCGCTCCGTTATCAGACTTTTGCTCACCTTCCCTATTTGAGTACTCAGCTGAAATGACTCTTTTACAGTGTGTTAAATGAACCCACGTGTTTCTTTCTGCTATTTTTTATTGTCCCATTCATTCTTTCCACTCGACCTACACTCTGAGGGTGGTAAGCACAATGGTTTTTCAAATTGATGTGGAACATGGTTCCTATTTTATTGATTATTTGATTTACAAAATGAGTCCCATTATCGCTGTAAATGGTTTCAGGTATGCCATATTTTGGAATGATGTCTTTACATAGTGCTTTTGCCACCGTCAGAGCATCAGGTGATTTTGTTGAGAATAATTCGATCCATTTAGAAAATGCATCTATGATAACCAAACAATACTTTTTTCCTTCACTTTGGTTTAATTCAATACTGTACGTGGGACCTTAAGAGTTAATGGATGAAATAACACAATCGTGGAACTGCTCTCTATTGCCATCGAGGCTGCCACAACTGCTCCGACACAATGCAGTAATGCACACGTCACGTTGTCCAATTTAGTAAAAAAATAAGCCCATAGTCTTAGCATATCACCGTATTGTTGTGTAAGTACGGAGGTCATGTCATAGCTTTTACAATCTACCATTTGAATGAATGTTTTATCATTAAATTTGGAAGGCAGAGCGCAGCACTGGACACCAAATGTTGTTTAATGTCACAGAAGGTCTTTTCCGCCTCTGTATTCCATAGAACAGGTGATGTCATTTTAAGGTTTGCTTCATACATCAATTCTGACAACGGTGCAATAATTTCTGCATAGTTTTGAATCCATGCTCTCCCTTAATTTGTCAGACCTAAAAATGACATCATATGTTTCTTTGTTTGTGGTTTAGGTTTTTTTTTTTTTTTTTTTTTTTTAACTAGAGTTTTCCTGTCTTCTAATATAGTCCTTCCTCCTACACTTAGATTATGTACCAGATATTTGACTTGTTTTTTACACCATTGCAATTTATTCTTGTTAACTTTATGTCCCTCCTCTGCTAGATGACACAGTAAGGCCAATGAATCTTCGCATGTCGTTCCCTCCTGGGGGAGTGAATTTAGACATGCTTGTTATTATTACTTGTGAATAAATGGTTGGACTTTCACAGTAACCTTGTGGTAATCTAGTAAATATATATTTTCTCCCTCAAATTTAAATGCAAACCAAATTTGACTGTTCTTTTCTATTGGTATAGAAAAGAAAGCATTGCTTATGTCCACTACTGTAAACACAGTAGCGTCTGGTCT
>NW_026904542.1:0-14090 GCF_024500275.1 Phycodurus eques | reverse complement strand
GCTGTGGGGCCGAGCGGCGAGCGTAAAAGCACTCACTTTTGGTCCAGTAGGAGGCCTTTGTTGACTAAATTGTAACATGACGACCTATGTGATTTTGGCAGGACTTTTTAGCGCCTACTTTTGAGCTAGTGGGCTAAGATTTGAAACAAACGATCATGGGAATCCAGCTTTCAGGGGAGGCCTCCCCCTAGTCTCTGGACGGCTGTGGGGCCGAGCGGCGAGCGTTAAAGCACTCAGTTTCGCTCAAGTACCATGACGACCGATTTGACTTCGGCACGACTTTAGGTCGCTTAATTTCTGCCTAGCGGGCTAGGAATTTACACAGACAAGCCTTGGGAATCCAGCTTTAAAGGGAGGCCTCTTCCAAGCCTCTCGGAGCTCGTGAGGCCGAACGGCGAGCGTCAAAGCACTCGGTTTCGCTCCAGTAGTAGGCTTTTATTGACTAAATTGTAACATGACGACCTATGTGACTTTGGCAGGACTTTTTAGCGCTTATTTTTGAGCTAGTGGGCTAAGATTTGAAACAAACGATCGGTGGGAATCCAGCTTTCAGGGGGGGCCTCCCCCGAGTCTCTGGACGGCTGTGGGGGCGAACGGCGAGCGTCAAAGCACTCGGTTTCGCTCGAGTACCATGTTCACCGATTTGACTTCGGCACAACTTTAGGTCGCTTAATTTCAGCCGAGCGGGCTAGGAATTCACACAGACAAGCCTTGGGAATCCAGCTTTTAAGGGAGGCCTCTTCCAAGCCTCTCGGAGCTCGTGGGGCCGAACGGCGAGCGTCAAAGCACTCGGTTTCGCTCCAGTAGTAGGCCTTTATTGACTAAATTGTAACATGACAACCTATGTAACTTTGGCAGGACGTTTTAGTTCCTACTTTTGAACTAGTGCGCTAAGATTTGAAACAAACGATCGGTGGGAATCCAGCTTTCAGGGGAGTCCTCCCCCGAGTCTCTGGACGGCTGTGGGGCCGAGCGGCGAGCGTTAAAGCACTCAGTTTCGGTCCAGTAGGAGGCCTTTATTGGCTAAATTGTAACATGACGACCTATGTGATTTTGGCAGGACTTCTTAGCGCATACTTTTCAGCTACTGGGCTAAGATTTGAAACAAACGATCGGTGGGAATCCAGCTTTCAGGGGAGGCCTCTTCCAAGCCTCTCGGAGGTCGTGGGGCCGAACGGCAAGCGTCAAAGCACTCGGTTTCGCTCCAGTAGGAGGCCTTTATTGACTAAATTGTAACATGACAACCTATGTGACTTTGGCAAGACTTTTTAGCGCCTACGTTTGACCTAGTGCGCTAAGATTTGAAACAAACGATCGGTGGGAATCCAGCTTTCAGGGGAGTCCTCCCCCGAGTCTCTGGACGGCTGTGGGGCCGAGCGGCGAGCGTTAAAGCACTCAGTTTCGGTCCAGTAGGAGGCCTTTATTGGCTAAATTGTAACATGACGACCTATGTGATTTTGGCAGGACTTCTTAGCGCCTACTTTTCAGCTACTGGGCTAAGATTTGAAACAAACGATCGGTGGGAATCCAGCTTTCAGGGGAGGCCTCTTCCAAGCCTCTCGGAGGTCGTGGGGCCGAACGGCGAGCGTCAAAGCACTCGGTTTCGCTCCAGTAGGAGGCCTTTATTGACTAAATTGTAACATGACAACCTATGTGACTTTGGCGGGACGTTTTAGCGCTTACTTTTGACCTAGTGTGATAAGATTTGAAACAAACGATCGGTGGGAATCCAGCTTTCAGAGGAGTCCTCCCCCGAGTCTCTGGACGGCTGTGGGGCCGAGCGGCGAGGGTTAAAGCACTCAGTTTCGCTCGAGTACCATGACGACCGATTTGACTTCGGCACGACTTTAGGTCGCATAATTTCAGCCAGCGGGCTAGGAATTCACACAGACAATCCTTGGGAATCCAGCTTTCAGGGGAGGCCACTTCCAAGCCTCTCAGAGGTCGTGGGGCCTATCGGCGAGCGTCAAAGCACTCGGTTTCTCTCCAGTAGTAGGCCTTTATTGACTAAATTGTAACATGACGACCTATGTGACTTTGGCAGGACATTTTAGCGCCTAGTTTTGAGCTAGTGGGCTACGATTTGAAACAAACGATCGGTGGGAATCCAGCTTTCAGGGGAGTCCTCCTCCGAGTCTCTGAACGGCTGTGGGGCCGAGCGGCGAGCGTAAAAGCACTCACTTTTGGTCCAGTAGGAGGCCTTTGTTGACTAAATTGTAACATGACGACCTATGTGATTTTGGCAGGACTTTTTAGCGCCTACTTTTGAGCTAGTGGGCTAAGATTTGAAACAAACGATCATGGGAATCCAGCTTTCAGGGGAGGCCTCCCCCTAGTCTCTGGACGGCTGTGGGGCCGAGCGGCGAGCGTTAAAGCACTCAGTTTCGCTCAAGTACCATGACGACCGATTTGACTTCGGCACGACTTTAGGTCGCTTAATTTCTGCCTAGCGGGCTAGGAATTTACACAGACAAGCCTTGGGAATCCAGCTTTAAAGGGAGGCCTCTTCCAAGCCTCTCGGAGCTCGTGAGGCCGAACGGCGAGCGTCAAAGCACTCGGTTTCGCTCCAGTAGTAGGCTTTTATTGACTAAATTGTAACATGACGACCTATGTGACTTTGGCAGGACTTTTTAGCGCTTATTTTTGAGCTAGTGGGCTAAGATTTGAAACAAACGATCGGTGGGAATCCAGCTTTCAGGGGGGGCCTCCCCCGAGTCTCTGGACGGCTGTGGGGGCGAACGGCGAGCGTCAAAGCACTCGGTTTCGCTCGAGTACCATGTTCACCGATTTGACTTCGGCACAACTTTAGGTCGCTTAATTTCAGCCGAGCGGGCTAGGAATTCACACAGACAAGCCTTGGGAATCCAGCTTTTAAGGGAGGCCTCTTCCAAGCCTCTCGGAGCTCGTGGGGCCGAACGGCGAGCGTCAAAGCACTCGGTTTCGCTCCAGTAGTAGGCCTTTATTGACTAAATTGTAACATGACAACCTATGTAACTTTGGCAGGACGTTTTAGTTCCTACTTTTGAACTAGTGCGCTAAGATTTGAAACAAACGATCGGTGGGAATCCAGCTTTCAGGGGAGTCCTCCCCCGAGTCTCTGGACGGCTGTGGGGCCGAGCGGCGAGCGTTAAAGCACTCAGTTTCGGTCCAGTAGGAGGCCTTTATTGGCTAAATTGTAACATGACGACCTATGTGATTTTGGCAGGACTTCTTAGCGCATACTTTTCAGCTACTGGGCTAAGATTTGAAACAAACGATCGGTGGGAATCCAGCTTTCAGGGGAGGCCTCTTCCAAGCCTCTCGGAGGTCGTGGGGCCGAACGGCAAGCGTCAAAGCACTCGGTTTCGCTCCAGTAGGAGGCCTTTATTGACTAAATTGTAACATGACAACCTATGTGACTTTGGCAAGACTTTTTAGCGCCTACGTTTGACCTAGTGCGCTAAGATTTGAAACAAACGATCGGTGGGAATCCAGCTTTCAGGGGAGTCCTCCCCCGAGTCTCTGGACGGCTGTGGGGCCGAGCGGCGAGCGTTAAAGCACTCAGTTTCGGTCCAGTAGGAGGCCTTTATTGGCTAAATTGTAACATGACGACCTATGTGATTTTGGCAGGACTTCTTAGCGCCTACTTTTCAGCTACTGGGCTAAGATTTGAAACAAACGATCGGTGGGAATCCAGCTTTCAGGGGAGGCCTCTTCCAAGCCTCTCGGAGGTCGTGGGGCCGAACGGCGAGCGTCAAAGCACTCGGTTTCGCTCCAGTAGGAGGCCTTTATTGACTAAATTGTAACATGACAACCTATGTGACTTTGGCGGGACGTTTTAGCGCTTACTTTTGACCTAGTGTGATAAGATTTGAAACAAACGATCGGTGGGAATCCAGCTTTCAGAGGAGTCCTCCCCCGAGTCTCTGGACGGCTGTGGGGCCGAGCGGCGAGGGTTAAAGCACTCAGTTTCGCTCGAGTACCATGACGACCGATTTGACTTCGGCACGACTTTAGGTCGCATAATTTCAGCCAGCGGGCTAGGAATTCACACAGACAATCCTTGGGAATCCAGCTTTCAGGGGAGGCCACTTCCAAGCCTCTCAGAGGTCGTGGGGCCTATCGGCGAGCGTCAAAGCACTCGGTTTCTCTCCAGTAGTAGGCCTTTATTGACTAAATTGTAACATGACGACCTATGTGACTTTGGCAGGACATTTTAGCGCCTAGTTTTGAGCTAGTGGGCTACGATTTGAAACAAACGATCGGTGGGAATCCAGCTTTCAGGGGAGTCCTCCTCCGAGTCTCTGAACGGCTGTGGGGCCGAGCGTAAAAGCACTCACTTTTGGTCCAGTAGGAGGCCTTTATTGACTAAATTGTAACATGACGACCTATGTGATTTTGGCAGGACTTTTTAGCGCCTACTTTTCAGCTACTGGGCTAGGATATGAAACAAACGATCGGTGGGAATCCAGCTTTCAGGGGAGGCCTCTTCCAAGCCTCTCGGAGGTCGTGGGGCCGAACGGCGAGCGTCAAAGCACTCGGTTTCGCTCCAGTAGTAGGCCTTTATTGACTAAATTGTAACATGACGACCTATGTGATTTTGGCAGGACTTTTTTGCGCCTACTTTTCAGCTACTGGGCTAAGATTTGAAACAAACAATCGATGGGAATCCAGCTTTCAGGGGAGGCCTCCCCCGAGTCTCTGGACGGCTGTGGGGCCGAGCGGCGAGCGTCAAAGCACTCTGTTTCGCTCCAGTAGCAGGCCTTTATTGACTAAATTGTAACATGACGACCTATGCCTCCCCCGAGTCTCTGGACTGCTGTGGGGCCGAGCGGCGACCTTTAAAGCGCTCAGTTTCGTTCGAGTACCATGACGACCGATTTGACTTCGGCACGACTTTAGGTCACTTAATTTGGGCCTAGCGGGCTAGGAATTCACACAGACAAGCCTTGGGAATCCAGCTTTCAAGGGAGGCCTCCCCCGAGTCTCTGGACGGCTGTGGGGCCGAACGGTGAGCGTCAAAGCACTTGGTTTCTCTCCAGTAGTAGGGCTTTATTGAGTAAATTGTACCATGACGACCGATGTGATTTTGGCAGGACTTTTTTGCGCCTACTTTTCAGCGACTGGGCTAAGATTTGAAACAAACGATCGGTGGGAGTCCAGCTTTCAGGGGAGGCCACCCCCGAGTCTCTAAACGGCTGTGGGGCCGAGCGGCGAGCGTAATAGCACTCAGTTTCGCTCGAGTACCATGACGACCGATTTGACTTCGGCACAACTTTAGGTCGCTTAATTTCCGCCGAGCGGGCTAGGAATTCACACAGACAAGCCTTGGGAATCCAGCTTTCAAGGGAGGCCTCTTCCAAGCCTCTCGGAGCTCGTGGGGCCGAACGGCGAGCGTCGAAGCACTCGGTTTCGCTCCAGTAGTAGGCCTTTATTGACTAAATTGTAACATGACAACCTATGTGACTTTGGCAGGACTTTTTAGTGCCTACTTTTGAACTAGTGCGCTAAGATTTGAAAAAAACGATCGGTGGGAATACAGCTTTCAGGGGAGGCCTCCCCTGAGTCTCTGGACGACTGTGGGGCTGAGCGGTGAGCGTTAAAGCACTCAGTTTCGGTCCAGTAATAGGCCTTTATTGACTAAGTTGTAACATGATGACCTATGTGATTTTGGCAGGACTTTTTAGCGCTTACGTTTTAGCTAGTGGGATAAGATTTAAAACAAACGATCGGCGGGAATTCAGCCTTCAGGGGTGGCCTCCCCAGAGTCTCTGGACTGCTGTGGGGCCGAGCGGCGACCGTTAAAGCACTCAGTTTCGCTCGAGTACCATGACGACCGATTTGACTTCGGCACGACTTTAGGTTGCTTAATTTCAGCCTAGCGGGCTAGGAATTCACACAGGCAAGCCTTGGGAATCCAGCTTTCAAGGGAGGCCTCTTTCAAGCCTCTCGGAGCCCGTGGGGCCGAACGGCAAGCGTCGAAGCACTCGGTTTCGCTCAAGTAGTAACCCTTTATTGACTAAATTGTAACATCACAACCAATGTGAATTAGGCAGGAATTTTTAGCACTTACTTTTGAGCAAGTGGGCTAAGATTTGAAACAAACGATCGGTGGGAATCCAGCTTTCAGGGGAGGCCTCCCCCGAGTCTCTGGACGGCTGTGGGGCCGAACGGTGAGCGTTAAAGCACTTGGTTTCTCTCCAGTAGTAGGCCTTTATTGAGTAAATTGTAACATAATGACCTATGTGAATTTGGCAGGACGTTTTAGCGCCTACTTGTGAGCTAGTGGGCTGAGATTTGAAACAAACGATCGGTGGGAATCCAGCTTTCAGGGGATGCCTTCCCCGAGTCTCTGGACAGCTGTGGGGCCGAACGGCGAGCGTCAAAGCACTCGGTTTCTCTCCAGTATTCGGCCTTTATTGACTAAATTGTAACATGACGACCTATGTTATTTTGGCAGGACTTTTTAGCGCTTACGTTTGAGCTAGTGGAATAAGATTTAAAACAAAGGATCGGTGGGAATCCAGCTTTCAGGGGACCCCTCCCCTGAGTCTCTGGACGGCTGTGGGGCAGAACGGCGAGCGTTAAAGCACTCAGTTTCGGTCCAGTAATAGGCCTTTATTGATTAAATTGTAACATGACGACCTATGTGATTTTGGCAGGACCTTTTAGCGCTTACGTTTGAGCTAGTGGGCTAAGATTTAAAACAAACGATCGGTGGGAATCCAGCTTTCAGGGGAGGCCTCCCCCGAGTCTCTGGACTGCTGTGGGGCCGAGCGGCGACCTTTAAAGCACTCAGTTTCGCTCGAGTACCATGACGACCGATTTGACTGCGGCACGACTTTAGTTCGCTTAATTTCAGCCTAGCGGGCTAGGAATTCACACAGACAAGCCTTGGGAATCCAGCTTTCAGGGGACGCCTCCCCCGAGTCTCTGGACGGCTGTGGGGCCGAACGGTGAGCGTCAAAGCACTTGGTTTCTCTCCAGTAGTAGGCCTTTATTGAGTAAATTGTAACATGACGACCGATGTGATTTTGGCAGGACGTTTTTGCGCCTACTTTTCAGCTACTGGGCTAAGATTTGAAACAAACGATCGGTGGGAATCCAGCTTTCAGGGGAGGCCTCTCCCGAGTCTCTGGACGGCTGTGGGGCCGAACGGCGAGCGTCAAAGCACTCGGTTTCTCTCCAGTAGTCGGCCTTTATTGAGTAAATTGTAACATGACGACCTATGTAATTTTGGCAGGACTTTTTAGCGCCTACTTTTCAGCTACTGGGCTAAGATTTGAAACAAACGATTGGTGGGAATCCAGCTTTCAGGGGAGGCCTCCCCCGAGTCTCTGAACGGCTGTGGGGCCGAGCGGCGAGCGTAATAGCACTCAGTTTCGCTCGAGTACCATGACGACCGATTTGACTTCGGCACATCTTTAGGTCGCTTAATTTCAGCCGAGCGGGCTAGGAATTCACACAGACAAGCCTTGGCAATCCAGCTTTCAAGGGAGGCCTCTTCCAAGCCTCTCGGAGCTCGTGGGGCCGAACGGCGAGCGTCGAAGCACTCGGTTTCGCTCAAGTAGTAACCCTTTATTGACTAAATTGTAACATCACAACCAATGTGAATTTGTCAGGAATTTTTAGCGCTTACTTTTGAGCAAGTGGGCTAAGATTTGAAACAAACGATCGGTGGGAATCCAGCTTTCAGGGGAGGCCTCCCCCGAGTCTCTGGACGGCTGTGGGGCCGAACGGTGAGCGTCAAAGCACTTGGTTTCTCTCCAGTAGTAGGCCTTTATTGAGTAAATTGTAACATGACGACCGATGTGATTTTGGCAGGACTTTTTTGCGCCTACTTTTCAGCTACTGGGCTAAGATTTGAAACAAACGATCGGTGGGAATCAAGCTTTCAGGGGAGGCCTCCCCCGAGTCTCTGGACGGCTGTGGGGCCGAACGGTGAGAGTCAAAGCACTCGGTTTCTCTCCAGTAGGAGGCCTTTTTTGACTAAATTGTAACATGACGACCTATGTGATTTTGGCAGGACTTCTTAGCGCCTACTTTTCAGCTACTGGGCTAAGATTTGAAACAAACGATCGGTGGGAATCCAGCTTTCAGGGGAGGCCTCTTCCAAGCCTCTCGGAGGTCGTGGGGCCGAACGGCGAGCGTCAAAGCACTCGGTTTCGCTCCAGTAGGAGGCCTTTATTGACTAAATTGTAACATGACAACCTATGTGACTTTGGCAAGACTTTTTAGCGCCTACGTTTGACCTAGTGCGCTAAGATTTGAAACAAACGATCGGTGGGAATCCAGCTTTCAGGGGAGGCCTCTTCCAAGCCTCTCGGAGGTTGTGGGGCCGAACGGCGAGCGTTGAAGCACTCAGTTTCTCTCCAGTAGTCGGCCTTTATTGAGTAAATTGTAAAATGACGACCTATGTAATTTTGGCAGGACTTTTTTGCGCCTACTTTTATGCTACTGGGCTAAGATTTGAAACAAACGATCGGTGGGAGTCCAGCTTTCAGGGGAGGCCACCCCCGAGTCTCTGAACGGCTGTGGGGCCGAGCGGCGAGCGTAATAGCACTCAGTTTCGCTCGAGTACCATGACGACCGATTTGACTTCGGCACAACTTTAGGTCGCTTAATTTCAGCCGAGCGGGCTAGGAATTCCCACATACAAGCCTTGGGAATCCAGCTTTCAAGGGAGGCCTCTTCCAAGCCTCTCGGAGCTCGTGGGGCCGAAGGGCGAGCGTCGAAGCACTCGGTTTCGCTCCAGTAGTAGGCCTTTATTGACTAAATTGTAACATGACAACCTATGTGACTTTGACAGGACTTTTTAGTGCCTACTTTTGAACTAGTGCGCTAAGATTTGAAACAAACGATCGGTGGGAATCCAGCTTTCAGGGGAGGCCTCCCCTGAGTCTCTGGACTGCTGTGGGGCCGAGCGGCGACCGTTAAAGCACTCAGTTTCGCTCGAGTACCATGACGACCGATTTGACTTCGGCACGACTTTAGGTCGCTTAATTTCAGCCTAGCGGGCTAGGAATTCACACAGGCAAGCCTTGGGAATCCAGCTTTCAAGGGAGGCCTCTTTCAAGCCTCTCGGAGCCCGTGGGGCCGAACGGCGAGCGTCGAAGCACTCGGTTTCGCTCAAGTAGTAACCCTTTATTGACTAAATTGTAACATCACAACCAATGTGAATTAGGCAGGAATTTTTAGCACTTACTTTTGAGCAAGTGGGCTAAGATTTGAAACAAACGATCGGTGGGAATCCAGCTTTCAGGGGAGGCCTCCCCCGAGTCTCTGGACGGCTGTGGGGCCGAACGGTGAGCGTTAAAGCACTTGGTTTCTCTCCAGTAGTAGGCCTTTATTGAGTAAATTGTAACATAATGACCAATGTGAATTTGGCAGGACGTTTTAGCGCCTACTTGTGAGCTAGTGGGCTGAGATTTGAAACAAACGATCGGTGGGAATCCAGCTTTCAGGGGATGCCTCCCCCGAGTCTCTGGACAGCTGTGGGGCCGAACGGCGAGCGTCAAAGCACTCGGTTTCTCTCCAGTATTCGGCCTTTATTGACTAAATTGTAACATGACGACCTATGTTATTTTGGCAGGACCTTTTAGCGCTTACGTTTGACCTAGTGGGCTAAGATTTAAAACAAACGATCGGTGGGAATCCAGCTTTCAGGGGACGCCTCCCCCGAGTCTCTGGACGGCTGTGGGGCAGAACGGCGAGCGTTAAAGCACTCAGTTTCGGTCCAGTAATAGGCCTTTATTGATTAAATTGTAACATGACGACCTATGTGATTTTGGCAGGACCTTTTAGCGCTTACGTTTGACCTAGTGGGCTAAGATTTAAAACAAACGATCGGTGGGAATCCAGCTTTCAGGGGAGGCCTCCCCCGAGTCTCTGGACTGCTGTGGGGCCGAGCGGCGACCTTTAAAGCACTCAGTTTCGCTCGAGTACCATGACGACCGATTTGACTTCGGCACGACTTTAGTTCGCTTAATTTCAGCCTAGCGGGCTAGGAATTCACACAGGCAAGCCTTGGGAATCCAGCTTTCAAGGGAGGCCTCTTTCAAGCCTCTCGGAGCCCGTGGGGCCGAACGGCGAGCGTCGAAGCACTCGGTTTCGCTCAAGTAGTAACCCTTTATTGACTAAATTGTAACATCACAACCTATGTGACTTTGGCAGGAATTTGTAGCGCTTACTTTTGAGCAAGTGGGCTAAGATTTGAAACAAACGATCGGTGGGAATCCAGCTTTCAGGGGAGGCCTCCCCCGAGTCTCTGGACGGCTGTGGGGCCGAACGGTGAGCGTCAAAGCACTTGGTTTCTCTCCAGTAGTAGGCCTTTATTGAGTAAATTGTAACATGACGACCGATGTGATTTGGCAGGACTTTTTTGCGCCTACTTTTCAGCTACTGGGCTAAGATTTGAAACAAACGATCGGTGGGAATCCAGCTTTCAGGGGAGGCCTCCCCTGAGTCTTTGGACGGCTCTGGGGCTGAGCGGCGAGCGTTAAAGCACTCAGTTTCGGTCCAGTAATTGGCCTTTATTGACTAAATTGTAACATGACGACCTATGTGATTTTGGCAGGACTTTTTAGCGCTTACGTTTGAGCTAGTGGGCTAAGATTTAAAACAAACGATCGGTGGGAATCCAGGTTTCAGGGGAGGCCTCCCCCGAGTCTCTGGACTGCTGTGGGGCCGAGCGGCGACCGTTAAAGCACTCAGTTTCGCTCGAGTACCATGACGACCGATTTGACTTCGGCACGACTTTAGGTCGCTTAATTTCAGCCTAGCGGGCTAGGAATTCACACAGACAAGCCTTGGGAATCCAGCTTTCAAGGGAGGCCTCTTTCAAGCCTCTCGGAGCCCTTGGGGCCGAACGGCGAGCGTCGAAGCACTCGGTTTCGCTCAAGTAGTAACCCTTTATTGACTAAATTGTAACATCACAACCAATGTGAATATGGCAGGAATTTTTAGCGCTTACTTTTGAGCAAGTGGGCTACGATTTGAAACAAACGATCGGTGGGAATCCAGCTTTCAGGGGAGGCCTCCCCCGAGTCTCTGGACGGCTGTGGGGCCGAACGGTGAGCGTTAAAGCACTTGGTTTCTCTCCAGTAGTAGGCCTTTATTGAGTAAATTGTAACATGACGACCGATGTGATTTTGGCAGGACTTTTTTGCGCCTACTTTTCAGCTACTGGGCTAAGATTTGAAAAAAACGTTCGGTGGGAATCAAGCTTTCAGGGAAGGCCTCTCCCGAGTCTCTGGACGGCTGTGGGGCCGAACGGCGAGCGTCAAAGCACTCGGTTTCTCTCCAGTAGTCGGCCTTTATTGAGTAAATTGTAAAATGACGACCTATGTAATTTTGCCAGGACTTTTTAGCGCCTACTTTACAGCTACTGGGCTAAGATTTGAAACAAACGATCGGTGGGAATCCAGCTTTCAGGGGAGGCCTCCCCCGAGTCTCTGTACGGCTGTGGGGCCGAGCGGCGAGCGTAATAGCACTCAGTTTCGCTCGAGTACCATGACGACCGATTTGACTTCGGCACAACTTTAGGTCGCTTAATTTCAGCCGAGCGGGCTAGGAATTCACACAGACAAGCCTTGGGAATCCAGCTTTCAAGGGAGGCCTCTTCCAAGCCTCTCGGAGCTCGTGGGGCCAAACGGCGAGCGTCGAAGCACTCTGTTTCGCTCCAGTAGTAGGCCTTTATTGACTAAATTGTAACATGACAACCTATGTGACTTTGGCAGGACTTTTTAGTGCCTACTTTTGAACTAGTGCGCTAAGATTTGAAACGAACGATCGGTGGGAATCAGCTTTCAGGGGAGGCCTCCCCTGAGTCTCTGGATGGCTGTGGGGCTGAGCGGCGAGCGTTAAAGCACTCAGTTTCGGCCAGTAATAGGCCTTTATTGACTAAATTGTAACATGACGACCTATGTTATTTTGGCAGGACTTTTTAGCGCTTACGTTTGAGCTAGTGGGCTAAGATTTAAAACAAATGATCGGTGGGAATCCAGCTTTCAGGGGAGGCCCCCCCCGAGTCTCTGGACTGCTGTGGGGCCGAGCGGCGAGCGATAAAGCACTCAGTTTCGCTCGAGTACCATGACGACCGATTTGACTTCGGCACGACTTTAGGTCGCTTAATTTCAGCCGAGCGGGCTAGGAATTCACACAGACAAGCCTTGGGAATCCAGCTTTCAAGGTCGAAAAACTCTGTTTCGCTCAAGTAGTCACCCTTTATTGACTAAATTGTAACATCACAACCTATGTGACTTTGGCAGGACTTTTTAGCGCCTACTTTTGAACTAGTGGGCTAAGATTTGAAACAAACGATCGGTCGGAATCCAGCTTTCGGGAGAGGCCTCTTCCAAGCCTCTCGGAGGTCGTGGGGCCGAACGGCGAGCGTCAAAGCACTCTGTTCGCTCCACTAGTTGGCCTTTATTGACTAAATTGTAACATGACGACCTATGTGACTTTGGCAGGACTTTTTAGCACCTACTTTTGAACTAGTGGGCTAAGATTTGAAACAAACGATCGGTGGGAATCCAGCTTTCAGGGGAGGCCTCTCCCGAGTCTCTGGACAGCTGTGGGGCCGAACGGCGAGCGTCAAAGCACTCGGTTTCTCTCCAGTAGTAGGCCTTTATTGAGTAAATTGTAACATGATGACCTATGTGATTTTGGCAGGACTTTTTAGCGCTTACGTTTTAGCTAGTGGGCTAAGATTTAAAACAAACGATCGGCGGGAATTCAGCTTTCAGGGGAGGCCTCCCCAGAGTCTCTGGACTGCTGTGGGGCCGAGCGGCGACCGTTAAAGCACTCAGTTTCGCTCGAGTACCATGACGACCGATTTGACTTCGGCACGACTTTAGGTCGCTTAATTTCAGCCTAGCGGGCTAGGAATTCACACAGGCAAGCCTTGGGAATCCAGCTTTCAAGGGAGGCCTCTTTCAAGCCTCTCGGAGCCCGTGGGGCCGAACGGCGAGCGTCGAAGCACTCGGTTTCGCTCAAGTAGTAACCCTTTATTGACTAAATTGTAACATCACAACCAATGTGAATTAGGCAGGAATTTTTAGCACTTACTTTTGAGCAAGTGGGCTAAGATTTGAAACAAACGATCGGTGGGAATCCAGCTTTCAGGGGAGGCCTCCCCCGAGTCTCTGGACGGCTGTGGGGCCGAACGGTGAGCGTTAAAGCACTTTGTTTCTCTCCAGTAGTAGGCCTTTATTGAGTAAATTGTAACATAATGACCTATGTGAATTTGGCAGGACGTTTTAGCGCCTACTTGTGAGCTAGTGGGCTGAGATTTGAAACAAACGATCGGTGGGAATCCAGCTTTCAGGGGATGCCTCCCCCGAGTCTCTGGACAGCTGTGGGGCCGAACGGCGAGCGTCAAAGCACTCGGTTTCTCTCCAGTATTCGGCCTTTATTGACTAAATTGTAACATGACGACCTATGTGACTTTGGCAAGACTTTTTAGCGCCTAACTTTCAGCTAGTGGGCTAAGATTTGAAACAATCGATCGGTGGGAATCCAGCTTTCAGGGGAAGCCTCCCCCGAGTCTCTGGACGGCTGTGGAGCTAAGCGGCGAGCGTCTAAGCACTCGGTTTCTCTCCAGTAGTAGGCCTTTATTGACTAAATTGTAACATGACGACCTATGTGATTTTGGCAGGACTTTTTAGCGCCTACTTTTCAGCTACTGGGCTAAGATTTGAAAGAAACAATCGGTGGGAATCCAGCTTTCAGGGAAGCCCTCTTCCAAGCCTCTCGGAGGTCGTGGGCCCGAACGGCGAGCGTCAAAGCACTCAGTTTCGGTCCAGTAGGCGGCCTTTATTGACTAAATTGTAACATGACAACCTATGTGACTTTGGCAGGACATTTTAGCGCTTACTTTTCAGCTACTGGGCTAAGATTTGAAACAAATTATCGGTGGGAATCCAGCTTTCAGGGGAGGCCCCCCCCCCCGAGTCTCTGGACGGCTGTGGGGCCGAGCGGCGAGCGTAATAGCACTCAGTTTTGCTCGAGTACCATGACGACCGATTTGACTTCGGCACAACTTTAGGTCGCTTAATTTCAGCCGAGCGGGCTAGGAATTCACACAGACAAGCCTTGGGAATCCAGCTTTC
>NW_026904541.1:10000-14118 GCF_024500275.1 Phycodurus eques | reverse complement strand
CGAAACCCGAACCCGAACCCGAACCCGAACCCGAACCCGAACCCGAACCCGAACCCGAACCCGAACCCGAACCCGAACCCGAACCCGAACCCGAACCCGAACCCGAACCCGAACCCGAACCCGAACCCGAACCCGAACCCGAACCCGAACCCGAACCCGAACCCGAACCCGAACCCTAACCCGAACCCGAACCCGAACCCGAACCCGAACCCGAACCCGAACCCGAACCCGAACCCGAACCCGAACCCGAACCCGAACCCGAACCCGAACCCGAACCCGAACCCGAACCCGAACCCGAACCCGAACCCGAACCCGAACCCGAACCCGAACCCGAACCCGAACCCGAACCCGAACCCGAACCCGAACCCGAACCCGAACCCGAACCCGAACCCGAACCCGAACCCGAACCCGAACCCGAACCCGAACCCGAACCCGAACCCGAACCCGAACCCGAACCCGAACCCGAACCCGAACCCGAACCCGAACCCGAACCCGAACCCGAACCCGAACCCGAACCCGAACCCGAACCCGAACCCGAACCCGAACCCGAACCCGAACCCGAACCCGAACCCGAACCCGAACCCGAACCCGAACCCGAACCCGAACCCGAACCCGAACCCGAACCCGAACCCGAACCCGAACCCGAACCCGAACCCGAACCCGAACCCGAACCCGAACCCGAACCCGAACCCGAACCCGAACCCGAACCCGAACCCGAACCCGAACCCGAACCCGAACCCGAACCCGAACCCGAACCCGAACCCGAACCCGAACCCGAACCCGAACCCGAACCCGAACCCGAACCCGAACCCGAACCCGAACCCGAACCCGAACCCGAACCCGAACCCGAACCCGAACCCGAACCCGAACCCGAACCCGAACCCGAACCCGAACCCGAACCCGAACCCGAACCCGAACCCGAACCCGAACCCGAACCCGAACCCGAACCCGAACCCGAACCCGAACCCGAACCCGAACCCGAACCCGAACCCGAACCCGAACCCGAACCCGAACCCGAACCCGAACCCGAACCCGAACCCGAACCCGAACCCGAACCCGAACCCGAACCCGAACCCGAACCCGAACCCGAACCCGAACCCGAACCCGAACCCGAACCCGAACCCGAACCCGAACCCGAACCCGAACCCGAACCCGAACCCGAACCCGAACCCGAACCCGAACCCGAACCCGAACCCGAACCCGAACCCGAACCCGAACCCGAACCCGAACCCGAACCCGAACCCGAACCCGAACCCGAACCCGAACCCGAACCCGAACCCGAACCCGAACCCGAACCCGAACCCGAACCCGAACCCGAACCCGAACCCGAACCCGAACCCGAACCCGAACCCGAACCCGAACCCGAACCCGAACCCGAACCCGAACCCGAACCCGAACCCGAACCCGAACCCGAACCCGAACCCGAACCCGAACCCGAACCCGAACCCGAACCCGAACCCGAACCCGAACCCGAACCCGAACCCGAACCCGAACCCGAACCCGAACCCGAACCCGAACCCGAACCCGAACCCGAACCCGAACCCGAACCCGAACCCGAACCCGAACCCGAACCCGAACCCGAACCCGAACCCGAACCCGAACCCGAACCCGAACCCGAACCCGAACCCGAACCCGAACCCGAACCCGAACCCGAACCCGAACCCGAACCCGAACCCGAACCCGAACCCGAACCCGAACCCGAACCCGAACCCGAACCCGAACCCGAACCCGAACCCGAACCCGAACCCGAACCCGAACCCGAACCCGAACCCGAACCCGAACCCGAACCCGAACCCGAACCCGAACCCGAACCCGAACCCGAACCCGAACCCGAACCCGAACCCGAACCCGAACCCGAACCCGAACCCGAACCCGAACCCGAACCCGAACCCGAACCCGAACCCGAACCCGAACCCGAACCCGAACCCGAACCCGAACCCGAACCCGAACCCGAACCCGAACCCGAACCCGAACCCGAACCCGAACCCGAACCCGAACCCGAACCCGAACCCGAACCCTAACCCTAACCCTAACCCTAACCCTAACCCTAACCCTAACCCTAACCCTAACCCTAACCCTAACCCTAACCCTAACCCTAACCCTAACCCTAACCCTAACCCTAACCCTAACCCTAACCCTAACCCTAACCCTAACCCTAACCCTAACCCTAACCCTAACCCTAACCCTAACCCTAACCCTAACCCTAACCCTAACCCTAACCCTAACCCTAACCCTAACCCTAACCCTAACCCTAACCCTAACCCTAACCCTAACCCTAACCCTAACCCTAACCCTAACCCTAACCCTAACCCTAACCCTAACCCTAACCCTAACCCTAACCCTAACCCTAACCCTAACCCTAACCCTAACCCTAACCCTAACCCTAACCCTAACCCTAACCCTAACCCTAACCCTAACCCTAACCCTAACCCTAACCCTAACCCTAACCCTAACCCTAACCCTAACCCTAACCCTAACCCTAACCCTAACCCTAACCCTAACCCTAACCCTAACCCTAACCCTAACCCTAACCCTAACCCTAACCCTAACCCTAACCCTAACCCTAACCCTAACCCTAACCCTAACCCTAACCCTAACCCTAACCCTAACCCTAACCCTAACCCTAACCCTAACCCTAACCCTAACCCTAACCCTAACCCTAACCCTAACCCTAACCCTAACCCTAACCCTAACCCTAACCCTAACCCTAACCCTAACCCTAACCCTAACCCTAACCCTAACCCTAACCCTAACCCTAACCCTAACCCTAACCCTAACCCTAACCCTAACCCTAACCCTAACCCTAACCCTAACCCTAACCCTAACCCTAACCCTAACCCTAACCCTAACCCTAACCCTAACCCTAACCCTAACCCTAACCCTAACCCTAACCCTAACCCTAACCCTAACCCTAACCCTAACCCTAACCCTAACCCTAACCCTAACCCTAACCCTAACCCTAACCCTAACCCTAACCCTAACCCTAACCCTAACCCTAACCCTAACCCTAACCCTAACCCTAACCCTAACCCTAACCCTAACCCTAACCCTAACCCTAACCCTAACCCTAACCCTAACCCTAACCCTAACCCTAACCCTAACCCTAACCCTAACCCTAACCCTAACCCTAACCCTAACCCTAACCCTAACCCTAACCCTAACCCTAACCCTAACCCTAACCCTAACCCTAACCCTAACCCTAACCCTAACCCTAACCCTAACCCTAACCCTAACCCTAACCCTAACCCTAACCCTAACCCTAACCCTAACCCTAACCCTAACCCTAACCCTAACCCTAACCCTAACCCTAACCCTAACCCTAACCCTAACCCTAACCCTAACCCTAACCCTAACCCTAACCCTAACCCTAACCCTAACCCTAACCCTAACCCTAACCCTAACCCTAACCCTAACCCTAACCCTAACCCTAACCCTAACCCTAACCCTAACCCTAACCCTAACCCTAACCCTAACCCTAACCCTAACCCTAACCCTAACCCTAACCCTAACCCTAACCCTAACCCTAACCCTAACCCTAACCCTAACCCTAACCCTAACCCTAACCCTAACCCTAACCCTAACCCTAACCCTAACCCTAACCCTAACCCTAACCCTAACCCTAACCCTAACCCTAACCCTAACCCTAACCCTAACCCTAACCCTAACCCTAACCCTAACCCTAACCCTAA
This sequence comes from Phycodurus eques, assembly GCF_024500275.1. Taxonomy (NCBI): domain Eukaryota; kingdom Metazoa; phylum Chordata; class Actinopteri; order Syngnathiformes; family Syngnathidae; genus Phycodurus; species Phycodurus eques. The sequence goes on along the minus strand of NW_026904541.1, from coordinate 10,429 downwards.
CCCTAACCCTAACCCTAACCCTAACCCTAACCCTAACCCTAACCCTAACCCTAACCCTAACCCTAACCCTAACCCTAACCCTAACCCTAACCCTAACCCTAACCCTAACCCTAACCCTAACCCTAACCCTAACCCTAACCCTAACCCTAACCCTAACCCTAACCCTAACCCTAACCCTAACCCTAACCCTAACCCTAACCCTAACCCTAACCCTAACCCTAACCCTAACCCTAACCCTAACCCTAACCCTAACCCTAACCCTAACCCTAACCCTAACCCTAACCCTAACCCTAACCCTAACCCTAACCCTAACCCTAACCCTAACCCTAACCCTAACCCTAACCCTAACCCTAACCCTAACCCTAACCCTAACCCTAACCCTAACCCTAACCCTAACCCTAACCCTAACCCTAACCCTAACCCTAACCC
>NW_026904541.1:0-2500 GCF_024500275.1 Phycodurus eques | reverse complement strand
TTTTATTAACTTTGGAGGATGGACGGAACATAATGTAACTAATGGAAGGAGGTTGGCACGCCAAATTCGGCTAATTAGAAGAAAAACAAAATGAAAAGTCTAAATTTAGAAAACTAAGAAATACAAAACAAAGACAAAAAAGTCACAAACACAAAGTCAAATAAGGACACAGAGTGATTAAAAGCAATTTTATTAACAAAAAAACAAATGGAAGTCAAACAAGACAAAAAATAAAGTCAAATAAGGACACAGGGTGATAACAAAAGACAAATTGAAGTCAAACAAGACAAAAAGGTCAAAACAAACATAAAACCAAATACGGAACAATTGAAGTCAAATAAGACAACAAAAAGGTCAAAACAAACATCAAATTAAAGCAGTAACTCAAATCGGAGTACATTAAAAGGGGAATTCTCCCGCGTGTCTCAGTGGTGGGGCCGGGCGGTTGCGTAGTGTGGAGCTTGGGGGATGGACAGTGCATTCCTTCCTCTCTGGGGGGCGCTCGCGTCCCCAGAGGGGGAGGCTCGGATTCCCTCCCCTAACCCTAACCCTAACTAACCCTAACCTAACCCTAACCCTAACCTAACCCTAACCCTAACCCTAACCCTAAACCCTAACCCTAACTATCCTATCCTATCCCCATTTCCAACCCCATACCCTAATCTTAAACCCTAACCACTTCAAACCCTAACCACTTCAAACCCCAACCACTTCATTCCTATCCCTATCCCCATTTCCAACTTTAACCCTAGGGGGAACAAAGTTTATTTAAGGTTACATCACAGAAAGTTGAGGGGACCTAGAGGAGTTGAAAAATTGTGAAAATACATTAAAAAGTATAAAACGGCATAAAACTATGAAAAAACTACACAATTATTAAAATGGTATAAAAACGAGTTACAATACAAAGGTTCAATTACATTGGGGATTTTTGCATTCAGAATATCAATTGTACAGAAGGATTGGCAATTATGGGGTTAATTTAAAGTGGGTGTTACTTTGGACATATTCTTTTTGAGAAGCCAAAAAACAGCAAGTAGAAAGAGGGGGAGAACGTTTGCACTGACTCAGTTTGGTTTGGGAGTTTGGACAGTTAACAATACTTATTTGTACAAGTGCAATTATTGAATTCAGTGTGCCAAGACCTGAGGAAGGCTCCTTAGAGCCGAAACGTTTTGTCGAGGCACACCGTTTGGTCGACAAAAATTGTTTTTTTGAAAAAAATTTTTTTTGGGGTTTTTTTGTTTTGTGTTTTTTTGTTGTTGTAATTAGAGATACATTACAAATTAATAACTGTTAATAAATAGCACATTTAAAATACAAAATATTACATAAATAACAAAGGCGACTCCATACAATTCATTTTGAAATATAAAAAAGAACAGGGATGACTGGTGGAGAGTGGAAAGTGGTCCACTATGACCGGCGGGGCCAGCAGGCACGCCGCCAGGAATGGGGAAATGGAGACGGGAGATGGCGTAGGGGGATGGACCGTGCATCTCCCCCCCGATCCCGGAAGGGGAATTATTTCCCCTATACTGGGAGAGGGAGGGTTCGGTTCCCCTCACCTAACCCTATTGTCTTCGTAACCCTAACCCTAACCCTAGCATAGAAATAAAGAAATAATTAATTAAATATATCATTGAGTAAAACAGAGATAAAAACCATTTAGGGTTAAGGGTAATGGTGAAAAATAAATTCGGTTCATTGTTGGGAGAAAAAGTTATGCAAATGAGGGATATAAAAGCCAGCGCACACGAAGAGCCTCAGTTTGCATTTGACCACCGGAGTGACAACACAAAGAGCTGCGCTTGGGGAATCTGTGTGCCAGGGACCTGAAGAAGGCTCACAAGAGCCGAAACGTCGTCCAGGCACACGGGGATACAATTCTTGGGGGGTTTTTTTTGGTTGTTTTTTTGTTTTTGGTTTTTTCAATTGTTTTTTGGTTTTTTGGTTGATTATTATAAAAATACATTACAAATTGATACCTTGGCTAATAAATACAAAACAAATCAAACAATTCATTACTTATATAACCAAGGCGAATTCATTAATTATATAACCAAGGCGAACTCAGAATTAAAAAATAAAAATAAATAAATAAATAATTACAACCTAAGTAACAAAACATGGGTTGGGATGGCCAGTGGACTACGGTCCGCTATGGAGGACGTGGCCGGACGGACCGTCAGCAACAGGGGCGGCGGGAGGACGGGTATGGGCGCGGGGGGATGGACCGTGCACTTCCTTCCCGATCCCGGGGTGGGGATTATCGCCCCAACACCGGGAGAGGGAGGGATCGGTTTCATTCCCCTAATCTAACCCTAACCCTAGTAGTATGGATGATCAAAAGAAAAAAACGCCAAAAAACATTACATACAACAATAAAAGGTCATTAATGAGGATCAAAATGGTTAAAAGGGTTATTAAATAGTTATTAAACAGTTATTACATAGTTATCAAAATGTTATTAAAAGGTTACCAAACAGGATTAAATAGG
>NW_026904540.1:0-14163 GCF_024500275.1 Phycodurus eques | reverse complement strand
AACGATCGAGTGTGTCGAATGTCAGCCTACAATCTCAAACTTAAAGGTTCAAAGTTCTGCCAAATCACATAGGTCGTCATGTTACAATTTAGTCAATAAAGGCTACTACTGGAGCGAAACGGAATGCTTCGACGCTCGTGTTTCGGCCGCACGAACTCCGAGAGCTTGGAAGAGACCTCATCTGAAAGGTGGATTCACAACGATCGAGTGTGTCGAACGTCAGCCCACTAGCTCAAACTTAAGGGTTCAAAGTTCTGCCGAAATCACATAGGTCGTCATGTTTCAATTTAGTCAATAAAGGCCTACTACTGGAGCGAAACGGAATGCTTCGAAGCTCGTGTTTCGGCCGCACGACCTCCGAGAGGCTTGGAAGAGACCTCATCTGAAAGGTGGATTCACAACGATCGAGTGTGTCGAACGTCAGCCCACTAGCTCAAACTTCAGGGTTCAAAAGTTCTGCCGAAATCACATCGGTCGTCATGGTACAATTTAGTCAATAAAGGCCTAAGACTGGAGCGAAACGGAATGCTTCGACGCTTGTGTTTCGGCCGCACGACCTCCGAGAGGCTTTGGAAGAGACCTCATCGAAAGGTGGATTCACAACGATCAAGTGTGTCGAACGTCAGCCCACAATCTCAAACTTAAGGGTTCAAAAGTTCTGCCGAAATCATATCGGTCGTCATGTTACAATTTAGTCAATAAAGGCCTACGACTGGAGCGAAACGGAATGCTTCGACGCTTGTGTTTCGACCGCACGACCTCCGAGAGGCTTGGAAGAGACCTCATCTGAAAGGTGGATTCACAACGATCGAGTGTGTCGAACGTCAGCCCACAATCTCAAACTTAAGGGTTCAAAAGTTCTGCCGAAATCACATAGGTCGTCATGTTACAATTTAGTCAATAAAGGCCTACTACTGGAGCGAAACGGAATGCTTCGAAGCTCGTGTTTCGGCCGCACGACCTCCGAGAGGATTGGAAGAGACCTCATCTGAAAGGTGGATTCACAACGATCGAGTGTGTCGAACGTCAGCCCACAATCTCAAACTTAAGGGTTCAAAAGTTCTGCATAAATCACATAGGTCGTCATGTTACAATTTAGTCAATAAAGGCCAACTACTGGAGCGAAACGGAATGCTTCGAAGCTCGTGTTTCGGCTGCACGAACTCCGAGAGGTTTGGAAGAGACATCATCTGAAAGGTGGATTCACAACGATCGAGTGTGTCGAACGTCAGCCCACTAGCTCAAACTTAAGGGATCAAAAGTTCTGCCGAAATCACATAGGTCGTCATGTTTCAATTTAGTCAATAAAGGCCTACTACTGGAGCGAAACGGAATGCTTCGACGCTCGTGTTTCAGCCGCACGATCTCCGAGAGGCTTGGAAGAGACCTCATCTGAAAGGTGGATTCACAACGATCGAGTGTGTCGAACGTCAGCCCACAATCTCAAACTTAAGAGTTCAAAAGTTCTGCATAAATCACATAGGTCGTCATGTTACAATTTAGTCAATAAAGGCCAACTACTGGAGCGGAACGGAATGCTTCGAAGCTCGTGTTTCGGCTGCACAAACTCCGAGAGGTTTGGAAGAGACATCATCTGAAAGGTGGATTCAAAACGATCGAGTGTGTCGAATGTCAGCCTACTAGCTCAAACTTAAGGGTTCAAAAGTTCTGCCGAAATCACATAGGTCGTCATGTTACAATTTAGTCAATAAAGGCCTACTACTGGAGCTAAACGGAATGCTTCGACGCTCGTGTTTCTGCCGCACGATCTCCGAGAAGCTTGGAAGAGACTCATCTGAAAGGTGGATTCAAAACGATCGAGTGTGTCGAAGGTCAGCCTACTAGCTCAAACTTAAGGGTTCTAAAGTTCTGCCGAAATCACATAGGTCGACATGTTGCAATTTAGTCAATAAAGGCCTACCACTGGAGCGAAACGGAATGCTTCGAAGCTCGGGTTTCGGCTGCACGAACTCCGAGAGGATTGGAAGAGACCTCATCTGAAAGGTGGATTCACAACGATCGAGTGTGTCGAACGTCAGCCCACTAGCTCAAACTTCAGGGTTCAAAAGCTCTGCCGAAATCATATCGGTCGTCATGTTACAATTTAGTCAATAAAGGCCTAAGACTGGAGCGAAACGGAATGCTTCTACGCTTGTGTTTCGGCCGCACGACCTCCGAGAGGCTTGGAAGAGACCTCATCCGAAAGGTGGATTCACAACGATCAAGTGTGTCGAACGTCAGCCCACAAGCTCAAACTTAAGGGTTCAAAAGTTCTGCCGAAATCACATAGGTCGTCATGTTACAATTTAGTCAATAAAGGCCTTCTACTGGAGCGAAACGGAATGCTTCGACGTTCGTGTTTCAGCCGCACGACCTCCGAGAGGATTGGAAGAGACCTCATTTGAAAGGTGGATTCAAAACGATCGAGTGCGTCGAACGTCAGCCCACGAGCTCAAACTTAAGGGTTCAAAAGTTCTGCCGAAATCACATTGGCTGTCATGTTACAATTTAGTCAATAAAGGCCTACTACTGGAACGAAACTGAATGCTTTGACAGTCGCCGCTCGGCCGCACGACGTCTCGAGAGGCTTGGAAGAGACGTCATCTGAAAGGTGGTTTCACAACGATCGAGTGTTTCGAACGTCAGCCTACATGCTCAAACTTAAGGGTTCAAAGTTCTGCCGAAATCACATAGGTCGTCATGTTACAATTTAGTCATAAAGGCCTTCTACTGGAGCGAAACGGAATGCTTCGACGCTCGTGTTTCGGCCGCACGACCTACGAGAGGATTGGAAGAGACATCATCTGAAAGGTGGATTCACAACGATCGAGTGTGTCAAGGTCAGCCCACTAGCTCAAACTTAAGGGTTCAAACGTTCTGCCGAAATCACATAGGTCGTCATGTTTCAATTTAGTCAATAAAGGCCTACTACTGGAGCGAAAACGGAATGCTTCGACGCTCGTGTTTCGGCCGCACGACCTCCGAGAGATTGGAAAGAGACCTCATCTGAAAGGTGGATTCACAACGATCGAGTGTGTCGAACGTCAGCCCACTAGCTCAAACTTAAGCGTTCTAAAGTTCTGCCGAAATCACATAGGTCGTCATGTTACAATTTAGTCAATAAAGGCCTACTACTGGAGCGAAACGGAATGCTTCGAAGCTCGTGTTTCGGCTGCACGAACTCCGAGAGGATTGGAAGAGACCTCATCTGAAAGGTGGATTCACAACGATCGAGTGTGTCGAACGTCAGCCCACTAGCTCAAACTTAAGGGTTCAAAAGTCTCTGCCGAAATCACATCGGTCGTCATGTTACAATTTAGTCAATAAAGGCCTACGACTGGAACGAAACGGAATGCTTCGACGCTTGTGTTTTGCCGCACGACCTCCGAGAGGCATGGAAGAGAACTCATCTGAAAGGTGGATTCACAACGATCGAGTGTGTCGAACGTCAGCCCACAAGCTCAAACTTAAGGGTTCAAAAGTTCTGCCGAAATCACATCGGTCGTCATGTTACAATTTAGTCAATAAAGGACTACTACTGGAGCGAAACGGAATGCTTCGACGCTCGTGTTTCGGCCGCACGACCTCCGAGAGGCTTGGAAGAGACCTCATCTGAAAGGTGGATTCCCAACGATCGAGTGTGTCGAACGTCAGCCCATAATCTCAAACTTAAGGGTTCAAAAGTTCTGCCGAAATCACATCGGTCGTCATGTTACAATTTAGTCAATAAAGGCCTACTATTGGAGCGAAACGGAATGCTTCGAAGCTCGTGTTTCGGCTGCACGAACTCCGAGAGGATTGGAAGAGACCTCATCTGAAAGGTGGATTCAAACGATCGAGTGTGTCGAAGGTCAGCCTACTAGCTCAAACTAAGGGTTCAAAGTTCTGCCGAAATCACATAGGTCGACATGTTACAATTTAGTCAATAAAGGCCTACTATTGGAGCGAAAACGGAATGCTTCGAAGCTCGTGTTTCGGCCGCACGACCTACGAGAGGCTTGGAAGAGACCTCATCTGAAAGGTGGATTCACAACGATCGAGTGTGTCGAACGTCAGCCCACTAGTTCAAACTTAAGGGTTCAAAAGTTCTGCCGAAATCACATAGGTCGTCATGTTACAATTTAGTCAATAAAGGACTACTACTGGAGCGAAACGGAATGCTTCGACGCTCGTGTTTCGGCCGCACGACCTCCGAGAGGCTTGGAAGAGACCTCATCTGAAAGGTGGATTCACAACGATCGAGTGTGTCGAACGTCAGCCCACTAGCTCAAACTTAAGGGTTCAAAAGTTCTGCCGAAATCACATCGGTCGTCATGTTACAATTTAGTCAATAAAGGCCTACTACTGGAGCGAAACGGAATGCTTCGAAGCTCGTGTTTCGGCTGCACGAACTCCGAGAGGATTGGAAGAGACCTCATCTGAAAGGTGGATTCACAACGATCGAGTGTGTCGAACGTCAGCCCACAAGCTCAAACTTAAGGGTTCAAAAGTTCTGCCGAAATCACATAGGTCGTCATGTTACAATTTAGTCAATAAAGGACTAGTACTGGAGCGAAACGTAATGCTTCGACGCTCGTGTTTCGGCCGCACGACCTACGAGAGGCTTGGAAGAGACCTCATCTGAAAGGTGGATTCCCAACGATCGAGTGTGTCGAACGTCAGCCCACTAGCTCAAACTTAAGGGTTCAAAAGTTCTGCCGAAATCACATAGGTCGTCATGTTACAATTTAGTCAATAAAGGCCTACTACTGGAGCGAAACGGAATGCTTCGAAGCTCGTGTTTCGGCTGCACGAACTCCGAGAGGATTGGAAGAGACATCATCTGAAAGGTGGATTCACAACGATCGAGTGTGTCGAACGTCAGCCCACAAGCTCAAACTTAAGGGTTTAAAGTTCTGCCGAAATCACATAGGTCGTCATGTTACAATTTAGTCAATAAAGGCCTACTACTGGAGCGAAACGGAATGCTTCGACGCTCGTGTTTCAGCCGCACGACCTACGAGAGGCTTGGAAGAGACCTCATCTGAAAGGTGGATTCAAAACGATCGAGTGTGTCGAAATGTCAGCCCACTAGCTCAAACTTAAGGGTTCAAAACGTTCTGCCGAAATCACATAGGTTGTCATGTTACAATTTAGTCAATAAAGGCCTACTACTGGAGCGAAACGGAATGCTTCGACGCTCGTGTTTCGGCCGCACGATCTCCGAGAGGCTTGGAAGAGACCTCATCTGAAAGGTGGATTCAAAACGATCGAGTGTGTCGAATGTCAGTCTACTAGCTCAAACTTAAGGGTTCAAAAGTTCTGCCTAAATCACATAGGTCGTCATGTTACAATTTAGTCATAAAGGCTTCTACTGGAGCGAAACGGAATGCTTCGACGCTCGTGTTTCTGCCGCACGATCTCCGAGAGGCTTGGAAAAGACGTCATCTGAAAGGTGGATTCACAACGATCGAGTGTGTCGAAGGTCAGCCCACTAGTTCAAACTTAAGGGTTCAAAAGTTCTGCATAAATCACATAGGTCGTCATGTTACAATTTAGTCAATAAAGGCCTAACTACTGGAGCGAAACGGAATGCTTCGAAGCTCGTGTTTCGGCTGCACGAACTCCGAGAGGATTGGAAGAGACATCATCTGAAAGGTGGATTCACAACGATCGAGTGTGTCGAAGGTCAGCCCACTAGCTCAAACTTAAGGGATCAAACGTTCTGCCGAAATCACATAGGTCGTCATGTTTCAATTTAGTCAATAAGGCCTACTACTGGAGCGAAAACGGAATGCTTCGCGCTCGTGTTTCAGCCGCACGACCTCCGAGAGGCTTGGAAGAGACCTCATCTGAAAGGTGGATTCAAAACGATCGAGTGTGTCAAATGTCAGCCCACTAGCTCAAACTTAAGGGATCAAACGTTCTGCCGAAATCATATAGGCTCGTCATGTTTCAATTTAGTCAATGAAGGCACTACTACTGGAGCGAAACGGAATGGTTCGACGCTCGTGTTTCGGCCGCACGATCTCCGAAGAAGCTCTCTAAAAGACGTCATCTGGAAGGTGGATTTCACAAACCCCCGATCGAGATGCTGTCGAATGTCAGTCTACTAGCTCAACTTAAAGGTTCAAAGGTTCTGCCTAAATCACATTGGCTCGTCATGTTACAATTTAGTCAATAAAGGCCTACGACTGGACGAAACTGAATGCTTTGACAGTCGCCGCTCGGGCCGCCACGAAGCTCTGAGAGGCTTGGAAGAGACGTCATCTGAAAGGTGGTTTCACAACGATCGGTGTGTCGAACGTCAGCCCACATAGCTCAAAACTTAAGGGTTCAAAGTTCTGCCGAAATCACACCTAGGTCGTCATGTTACAATTTAGACAATAAAGGCCTACTACTGGAGCGAAACGGAATGGTTCGACGCTCGTGTTTCGGCCGCACGTATCTCCGAGAAGCTTGGAAAAGACGTAATCTGAAAGGTGGATTCAAAACGATCGAGTGTTTCGAAGGTCAGCCTACTAGCTTCAAACTTAAGGGTTCAAAGTTCTGCCTAAATTCACATAGGTCGTCATGTTACAATTTAGTCAATAAAGGCCTACTACTGGAGCGAAACGGAATGCTTCGAAGCTCGTGTTTCTGCTCGCACGACTCCGAGAGATTGGAAGAGACATCATCTGAAAGGTGGATTCAAACGATCGAGTGTGTCGAAGGTCAGCCCACTAGCTCAAACTTAAGGGTTCAAAAGTTCTGCCGAAATCACATAGGTCCGTCATGTTTCAATTTAGTCAATAAAGGCCTACTACTGGAGCGAAACGGAATGCTTCGACGCTCGTGTTTCAGCCGCACGACCTACGAGAGGCTTGGAAGAGACCTCATCTGAAAGGTGGATTCAAAACGATCGAGTGTGTCAAATGTCAGCCCACTAGCTCAAACTTAAGGGATCAAACGTTCTGCCGAAATCACATAGGTCCGTCATGTTTCAATTTAGTCAATGAAGGCCTACTACTGGAGCGAAACGGAATGGTTCGAACGCTCGTGTTTCGGCCGCACGATCTCCGAGAAGCTTGGAAAAGAACGTCATCTGAAAGGTGGATTCAAAACGATCGAGTGTGTCGAATGTCAGTCTACTAGCTCAAACTTAAAGGTTCAAAAGTTCTGCCTAAATCACATAGGTCGTCATGTTACAATTTAGTCAATAAAGGCTTCTTACTGGAGCTAAACGGAATGCTTTGACGCTCGTGTTTCTGCCGCACGATCTCCGAGAAGCTTGGAAAAGACGTCTTCTGAAAGGTGGATTCAAAACGATCGAGTGTTTCGAAGGTCAGCCTACTAGCTCAAACTTAAGGGTTCTAAAGTTCTGCCGAAATCACATAGGTCGACATGTTGCAATTTAGTCAATAAAGGCCTACCACTGGAGCGAAACGGAATGCTTCGAAGCTCGGGTTTCGGCTGCACGAACTCCGAGAGGATTGGAAGAGACCTCATCTGAAAGGTGGATTCACAACGATCGAGTGTGTCGAACGTCAGCCCACTAGCTCAAACTTCAGGGTTCAAAAGCTCTGCCGAAATCATATCGGTCGTCATGTTACAATTTAGTCAATAAAGGCCTACTACTGGAGCGAAACGGAATGCTTCGACGCTCGTGTTTCAGCCGCACGACCTCCGAGAGGCTTGGAAGAGACCTCATCTGAAAGGTGGATTCAAAACGATCGAGTGTGTCAAATGTCAGCCCACTAGCTCAAACTTAAGGGATCAAACGTTCTGCCGAAATCATATAGGTCGTCATGTTTCAATTTAGTCAATGAAGGCCTACTACTGGAGCGAAACGGAATGGTTCGACGCTCGTGTTTCGGCCGCACGATCTCCGAGAAGCTTGGAAAAGACGTCATCTGAAAGGTGGATTCAAACGATCGAGTGTGTCGAATGTCAGTCTACTAGCTCAAACTTAAAGGTTCAAAGGTTCTGCCTAAATCACATAGGTCGTCATGTTACAATTTAGTCAATAAAGGCTTCCTACTGGAGCTAAACGGAATGCTTCGACGCTCGTGTTTCTGCCGCACGATCTCCGAGAAGCTTGGAAAAGACGTCATCTGAAAGGTGGATTCAAAACGATCGAGTGTTTCGAAGGTCAGCCTACTAGCTCAAACTTAAGGGTTCTAAAGTTCTGCCGAAATCACATAGGTCGACATGTTGCAATTTAGTCAATAAAGGCCTACCACTGGAGCGAAACGGAATGCTTCGAAGCTCGGGTTTCGGCTGCACGAACTCCGAGAGGATTGGAAGAGACCTCATCTGAAAGGTGGATTCACAACGATCGAGTGTGTCGAACGTCAGCCCACTAGCTCAAACTTCAGGGTTCAAAAGCTCTGCCGAAATCATATCGGTCGTCATGTTGCAATTTAGTCAATAAAGGCCTAAGACTGGAGCGAAACGGAATGCTTCGACGCTTGTGTTTCGGCCGGACGACCTCCGAGAGGCTTGGAAGAGACCTCATCCGAAAGGTGGATTCACAACGATCAAGTGTGTCGAACGTCAGCCTACAAGCACAAACTTAAGGGTTCAAAAGTTCTGCCGAAATCACATAGGTCATCATGTTACAATTTAGTCAATAAAGGACTACTACTGGAGCGAAACGGAATGCTTCGACGCTCGTGTTTCCGCCGCACGACCTCCGAGAGGCTTGGAAGAGACCTCATCTGAAAGGTGGATTCACAACAATCGAGTGTGTCGAACGTCAGCCCATAATCTCAAACTTAAGGGTTCAAAGGTTCTGCCGAAATCACATAGGTCGTCATGTTACAATTTAGTCAATAAAGGCCTTCTACTGGAGCGAAACGGAATGCTTCGACGCTCGTGTTTCAGCCGCACGACCTCCGAGAGGATTGGAAGAGACCTCTTCCGAAAGTTGGATTCAGAACGATCGAGTGTGTCGAATGTCAGCCCACAATCTCAAACTTAAGGGTTCAAAGGTTCTGCCAAAATCACATAGGTCGTCATGTTACAATTATTAAATAAAGGCCTTCTACTGGAGCGAAACGGAATGCTTCGACGCTCGTGTTTCAGCCGCACGACCTCCGAGAGGATTGGAAGAGACCTCATCCGAAAGGTGGATTCACAACGATCAAGTGTGTCGAACGTCAGCCTACAAGCACAAACTTAAGGGTTCAAAAGTTCTGCCGAAATCACATAGGTCATCATGTTACAATTTAGTCAATGAAGGCCTACTACTGGAACGAAACTGAATGCTTTGACAGTCGCCGCTCGGCCCGCACGAAGTCTGAGAGGCTTGGAAGAGACGTCATCTGAAAGGTGGTTTCACAACGATCGAGTGTGTCAAACGTCAGCCCACAAGCTCAAACTTAAGGGTTCAAAAGTTCTGCCGAAATCACACCGGTCGTCATGTTACAATTTAGACAATAAAGGCCTACGACCTGGAGCGAAACGGAATGCTTCGATGCTCGTGCTTCGGCCGCACGACCTCCGAGAGGCTTGGAAGAGACCTCTTCCGAAAGTTGGATTCAGAACGATCGAGTGTGTCGAATGTCAGCCCACAATCTCAAACTTAAGGGTTCAAAGGTTCTGCCAGAATCACATAGGTCGTCATGTTACAATTTAGTCAATAAAGGCCTACTATTGGAGCGAAACGGAATGCTTCGAAGCTCGTGTTTCGGCTGCACGAACTCCGAGAGGATTGGAAGAGACCTCATCTGAAAGGTGGATTCACAACGATCGAGTGTGTCGAACGTCAGCCCACTAGCTCAAACTTAAGGGTTCCAAAGTTCTGCCGAAATCACAAAAGTCGTCATGTTTCAATTTAGTCAATAAAGGCCTACTACTGGAGCGAAACGGAATGCTTCGATGCTCGTGTTTCAGCCGCACGACCTGCGAGAGGCTTGGAAGAGACCTCATCTGAAAGGTGGATTCACAACGATCGAGTGTGTCGAACGTCAGCCCACATGCTCAAACTTAAGGGTTCAAAAGTTCTGCCGAAATCACATAGGTCGTCATGTTACAATTTAGTCAAAGGACTAGTCCTGGAGCGAAATGGAATGCTTCGACGCTCGTGTTTCGGCCCGCACGACCTACGAGAGGTTTGGAAGAGACCTCATCTGAAAGGTGGATACACAACAATCAAGTGTGTCGAACGTCAGCCCACTAGCTCAAACTTAAGGGTTCAAAAGCTCTGCCGAAATCATATCGGTCGTCATGTTACAATTTAGTCAATAAAGGCCTAAGACTGGAGCGAAACGGAATGCTTCGGCGCTTGTGTTTCGTCCGCACGACCTCCGAGAGGCATGGAAGAGAACTCATCTGAAAGGTGGATTCTCCAACGATCGAGTGTGTCGAACGTCAGCCCACAATCTCAAACTTAAGGGTTCAAAAGTTCTGCCGAAATCATATCGGGTCGTCATGTTACAATTTAGTCAATAAAGGCCTACGACTGGAGCGAAACGGAATGCTTCGACGCTTGTGTTTCGACCGCAAGACCTCCGAGAGGCTTGGAAGAGACCTCATCTGAAAGGGGGATTTACAACGATCGAGTGTGTCGAATGTCAGCCCACAATCTCAAACTTAAGGGTTCAAAGGGTCTGCCGAAATCACATAGGTCGTCATGTTACAATTTAGTCAATAAAGGCCTACTATTGGAGCGAAACGGAATGCTTCGAAGCTCGTGTTTCGGCTGCACGACCTCCGAGAGGATTGGAAGAGAACCTCATCTGAAAGGTAGATTCACAACGATCGAGTGTGTCGAACGTCAGCCCACTAGCTCAAACTTAAGGGTTCCAAAGTTCTGCCGAAATCACATAGGTCGTCATGTTTCAATTTAGTCAATAAAGGCCTACTACTGGAGCGAAACGGAATGCTTCGACGCTCGTGTTTCAGCCGCACGATCTCCGAGAGGCTTGGAAGAGACCTCATCTGAAAGGTGGATTCACAACGATCGAGTGTGTCGAACGTCAGCCCACAATCTCAAACTTAAGAGTTCAAAAAGTTCTGCATAAATCACATAGGTCGTCATGTTACAATTTAGTCAATAAAGGCCAACTACTGGAGCGGAACGGAATGCTTCGAAGCTCGTGTTTCGGCTGCACAAACTCCGAGAGGTTTGGAAGAGACATCATCTGAAAGGTGGATTCACAACGATCGAGTGTGTCGAACGTCAGCCCACTAGCTCAAACTTAAGGGATCAAAAGTTCTGCCGAAATCACATAGGTCGTCATGTATTAATTTAGTCAATAAAGGCCTACTACTGGAGCGAAACGGAATGCTTCGACGCTCGTGTTTCAGCCGCACGATCTCCGAGAGGCTTGGAAGAGACCTCATCTGAAAGGTGGATTCACAACGATCGAGTGTGTCGAACGTCAGCCCACAATCTCAAACTTAAGAGTTCAAAAGTTCTGCATAAATCACATAGGTCGTCATGTTACAATTTAGTCAATAAAGGCCAACTACTGGAGCGGAACGGAATGCTTCGAAGCTCGTGTTTCGGCTGCACAAACTCCGAGAGGTTTGGAAGAGACATCATCTGAAAGGTGGATTCAAAACGATCTAGTGTGTCGAAATGTCAGTCTACTAGCTCAAACTTAAGGGTTCTAAAGTTCTGCCTAAATCACATAGGTCGTCATGTTACAATTTAGTCAATAAAGGCTTCCTACTGGAGCTAAACGGAATGCTTCGACGCTCGTGTTTCTGCCGCACGATCTCCGAGAAGCTTGGAAAAGACGTCATCTGAAAGGTGGATTCAAAACGATCGAGTGTTTTCGAAGGTCAGCCTACTAGCTCAAAACTTAAGGGTTCTAAAGTTCTGCCGAAATCACATAGGTCGACATGTTGCAATTTAGTCAATAAAGGCCTACCACTGGAGCGAAACGGAATGCTTCGAAGCTCGGGTTTCGGCTGCACGAACTCCGAGAGGATTGGAAGAGACCTCATCTGAAAGGTGGATTCACAACGATCGAGTGTGTCGAACGTCAGCCCACTAGCTCAAACTTCAGGGTTCAAAAGCTCTGCCGAAATCATATCGGTCGTCATGTTACAATTTAGTCAATAAAGGCCTAAGACTGGAGCGAAACGGAATGCTTCTACGCTTGTGTTTCGGCCGCACGACCTCCGAGAGGCTTGGAAGAGACCTCATCCGAAAGGTGGATTCACAACGATCAAGTGTGTCGAACGTCAGCCCACAAGCTCAAACTTAAGGGTTCAAAAGTTCTGCCGAAATCACATAGGTCGTCATGTTACAATTTAGTCAATAAAGGCCTTCTACTGGAGCGAAACGGAATGCTTCGACGTTCGTGTTTCAGCCGCACGACCTCCGAGAGGATTGGAAGAGACCTCATTTGAAAGGTGGATTCAAAACGATCGAGTGCGTCGAACGTCAGCCCACGAGCTCAAACTTAAGGGTTCAAAAAGTTCTGCCGAAATCACATTGGCTGTCATGTTACAATTTAGTCAATAAAGGCCTACTACTGGAACGAAACTGAATGCTTTGACAGTCGCCGCTCGGCCGCTACAGAAGTCTGAGAGGCTTGGAAGAGACGTCATCTGAAAGGTGGTTTCACAACGATCGAGTGTTTCGAAACGTCAGCCTACATGCTCAAACTTAAGGGTTCAAAAGTTCTGCCGAAATCACATAGGTCGTCATGTTACAATTTAGTCAAAGGGACTAGTCCTGGAGCGAAATGGAATGCTTCGACGCTCGTGTTTCGGCCGCACGACCTACGAGAGGATTGGAAGAGACATCATCTGAAAGGTGGATTCACAACGATCGAGTGTGTCATAGGGTCAGCCCACTAGCTCAAACTTAAGGGATCAAACGTTCTGCCGAAATCACATAGGTCGTCATGTTTCAATTTAGTCAATAAGGCCTACTACTGGAGCAAAACGGAATGGTTCGACGCTCGTGTTTCGGCCGCACGATCTCCGAGAAGATTGGAAAAGACGTCATCTGAAGGTGGATTCAAAACGATCGAGTGTTTCAGAAGGTCAGCCTAGTAGCTCAAACTTAAGCGTTCTAAAGTTCTGCCGAAATCACATAGGTCGACATGTTACAATTAGTCAATAAAGGCCTACCATTGGAGCGGAAACGGAATGCTTCGAAGCTCGGGTTTCGGCTGCACGAACTCCGAGAGGATTGGAAGAGACCTCATCTGAAAGGTGATTCACAACGATCAAGTGTGTCGAACGTCAGCCCACTAGCTCAAACTTAAGGGTTCAAAATCTCTGCCGAAATCATATCGGTCGTCATGTTACAATTTAGTCAATAAAGGTCTAAGACTGGAAAGAAACGGAATGCTTCGGCGCTTGTGTTTTGTCCGCACGACCTCCGAGAGGCATGGAAGAGAACTCATCTGAAAGGTGGATTCACAACGATCAAGTGTGTCGAACGTCAGCCCACAAGCTCAAACTTAAGGGTTCAAAGTTCTGCCGAAATCACATCGGTCATCATGTTACAATTTAGTCAATAAAGGACTACTACTGGAGCGAAACGGAATGCTTCGACGCTCGTGTTTCGACCGCACGACCTCCGAGAGGCTTGGAAGAGACCTCATCTGAAAGGTGGATTCCCAACGATCGAGTGTGTCGAACGTCAGCCCATAATCTCAAACTTAAGGGTTCAAAAGTTCTGCCGAAATCATATCGGTCGTCATGTTACAATTAGTCAATAAAGGCCTACTATTGGAGCGAAACGGAATGCTTCGAAGCTCGTGTTTCGGCTGCACGAACTCCGAGAGGATTGGAAGAGACCTCATCTGAAAGGTGGATTCAAAACGATCGAGTGTGTCGAAGGTCAGCCTACTAGCTCAAACATAAGGGTTCTAAAGTTCTGCCGAAATCACATAGGTCGACATGTTACAATTTAGTCAATAAAGGCCTACTATTGGAGCAAAACGGAATGCTTCGAAGCTCGTGTTTCGGCCCGCACGACCTACGAGAGGCTTGGAAGAGACCTCATCTGTAAGGTGGATTCCCAACGATCGAGTGTGTCCCAACGTCAGCCCACTAGTTCAAAACTTAAGGGTTCAAAAGTTCTGCCGAAATCACATCGGTCATCATGTTACAATTTAGTCAATAAAGGACTACTACTGGAGCGAAACAGGAATGCTTCGACGCTCGTGTTTCGGCCGCACGACCTCCGAGAGGCTTGGAAGAGACCTCATCTGAAAGGTGGATTCCCAACGA
>NW_026904539.1:0-14189 GCF_024500275.1 Phycodurus eques | reverse complement strand
AGTATGAACAAAATTAGGGGCGGCTGGCTTGACTGCTACTTTACGAGTGGAGGCTGGCTTGACCGCAGTTGCGGACTTTGCGTTTGTTCAGGAGGAAAGCCCATTCAGATCTGCTCGATACAGCAATGTTTGTCCACAATCAGTTGGACAGATATGGTATGCTCCATGGATACAGGATGATGCATTTAAAATGCCTTCAGGCTGGCCACGTGGTGACTCAAGAGACGATCAGGAGACTGATGAAAATACTGGACCCGCACGGTGTCCAACTGAGGCGCCGGAATCGGCTTCACCGGCGTATGTACCACAATCCCGGCCCAAACGTTTTGTGGCATGTAGACTCTTATGCCAAACTCAAACCATATGGGATCTGTATCAATGGTGCAATAGATGGTTTTTCACGAATGGTGATATGGCTACATGCTTACTCGACAAACAGGGATCCGAAGATAATTGCTGGATACTTTATCAACGAGGTGCCATCAAGGAATGGGACTTCTGCCCGAATTCGTTCGGGCCTTGCCACCGAGAACTGCTTTATTTAGCAAATGCAAATGTTCTTGAGGCACGGCCACCTGGACAACTTTTCACACAGATGTTATCTGTATGGATCGAGCAATCACAACCAAAGAATAGAGAACTGGTGGGGCTTTTTAAGGAGGCAACACGCACAGTTTTGGATGAACCTGTTCCAAGATTTAAAAGACTCAGACTTCTTTTCTGGTGACTTCCTGGACAAAAGTATCATTCAGTTCACATGTCTTGAAATAATAGAGGTAAGAACTGCAACCTCCCTCCTGCCAATTGTCTACCTACTTCCATATTGTACTTCACAAAAAGAAGTAGAATACCACCCTGTGGGTTAGTTTTGGTGTGGTACTAATACTTAGAAATGAGTGTCAAGAGCTCAATCTTTGTAGGCTATATTCAAAACCTTAATCAGACAGTATTGTCAGCATAATATATTAGAATTACTTAAATGAAAATTGTAAAATGAAATAAAATGTTTATGTCGGTATTTTGATGTTTTAATTAATACAGTTAAGACGACTATTGCGCAGATGTTTAAATTGGAGCTGATTTGTACTACACATTGGCTAGTTAAGTGCAATATATATACTGCAGTTGGTATTTAAAATGTGCGAGCTGATTTTATCACTATTTTTCTTTAGCGAGAACTGCAGGAAGTTGTTCACCTCTGGAACACTCACAGAATTCGCCCATGCAGAAATGCTGCATCTCCAGGTGGGCGCCCAGTGATGATGTACACCCTACCCGAACTTTTTGGAGCCAGAGAGTCCTTGAAAGAGGTATCTCGAGAAAAGATAGAGATCTGCAGAGGAGAATGCCTTCAGAGAGGACCGTACCCCTGTGATGATACAGTGTTTGACATTTGTTGTCTCGCCATGGCAGAAAACAGTCTTCATCCACCCACCTCTCCAGAGGAAGCCATCGAGCTTTACATGTTCTTACGTGCTTACATACGAGCGCAGATTTCATGAATACAACCTGCTCTCCAGGATCACATGACAGGATCATGTAACCCTCCAAAAATGGTAGACCTTACGGACCATGAATTTAACTGTAAAGGGTATTAAAACAGTAAATTACTGTGAATTTTCTCCACATGGACATCTCCACGGTGTGCCTCGTATACCTTCTTTCTATTCCAGAAAAACAAACGTCCAACGTATGCATGAAAAATCACCGTTTTGCGGCACTCGACAACTGGACATGTCCCCCCACTTAGTTTGATCCGATTGACTGCTAATTTGTTTAAAATACTCCTTTCATCCTTGTTTTTCAATTTGTGTCGCTCACGAAGGTGCTTTGCAACAAAGTCGAGGTTTCTTTTGCAAAGTGGGCACGTGCTCCTTGTCTTAGGCTAGGTCATTCTGCCGAAGAATGAAAAAAAACACACACAAAAACGAAGGCATACAAACACGTTTGTATTGCATCAAAATGCACATTCCGGCGGACATGAGACAAGACCCAACGACAACGAGTGGTTTGTGAAACAACACAACGCACAAAAAGTGGTTTGGGAAAACATTGCCTTACCTTGTGAAACCGTACAAGAAAAAAGAAAATACGCTGGTAAGCGGCAGCTCTGACTCACTGAAGACCTGCCGGTTCAGAGGGCAGACTGTGGAAAAAAACCCACCCACTTGCTACCTGCATGTAGATATTGGCAGATTGCTGGTGGGGGGGGGGCGTTTTGCAGCGAAGCGCAACCACTCAGCGGAGGAGGGGGCAGGGCCGAGGCTTGTGAACATGAGTTGGTTGAAGGCGTAAATCAACGTTCGCTGACACGAGTGACATTTGTAAAATGCTTCACAATTACTGTGGCGAACGAAAACTCACCTTTAAAGCTTGCGGGAAGTCCAGCTCATTTTTAAAGTTTAATAAGCGGACGAAATCTCATCTTTAAGGCCCAGCGGAAAGTCTAGCTCATTTTTAAAGTTTAAAAAGCGGACGCCGACACCGCTTGCATTTATAAAATACTTCACTATTACTGTGGCGAATTAAATCTCATCTTTAAGGCTCGCCGGGAGTTTAATTATTTTAAGCTACAAATAGATAACTCCCACACGAACATTATCGCGTGCGAAGGTCTACTGTTTTTGTCGGCTTGCTTTTATTTTTGGCCGACCGAGACCCTGATAATTGCGGCTGGATAGTTTGTGTGTGTGTGTGGAGGGGGCGGATGATCAAGGCGAAGGTTGTCACAACTGACACCCAATGCGTGAAAATCAAAAGGAAACACACAATTCAAATAAAATGATAGGAGGGGAAACGGGATGCTCTCTTGATTTTTAAAGGTTCAAAAACAGGTTGGCTTTGACACACAATTGCAACAACATGCTTGAGATGAAGGCATCCGGCAAGATACCACTCTTCGTACATAATAAAAAAAAGTTGCAAAAAAATAAAAAGAGGTTTGGAAAAAACCGGCGGTTTAACGTTATGATGATGATGATGATGATGAAAGAGTCCTCAAGCAATAGAAGTGCACCCAGGAAATATATTTATTTTAGAAAATAAAGTGCACAGCAATCAACGCACTTTGTAAACATGTTTCACAAAATAAAGTGCACATCAGATAAGGCACTGTGGATGTAAAATACACAAAAATACACACACACACACACAATCTTGACAAATATGTAAAAAAGAGATAAAATGAAAAGGACACCCCACCGGGCAAATAAAAATCACAGCAAACGTTTTAAAGAGGCAAGTCAACAGCGCAGCGAACATTTTAAATAGTTTACAAAGTTGAAAGCACAGCTTACAAAGTTTAAAGCACAGCAGACGTTTTAAATAGCTTAAATAGTCCCAAAAAAACGCAGCAAACCTGAGGAAATCACAGCACACGCAGTACCGCTGTTTACAAAAGTAAAAAGCGATGAAAACTATTTACAAAACTTAAGAGCAGCCAAAAGATTTCTTGGGGCTGAGGTTACGGTGCTCCCTGATGCTTATTTTTTTTTCGGCGAGGAGAAAAAGCGCACTTTGGAGGGGCTCGTAGACTGCCGCAATTTCAACAGTTTTCTGGAGCGTGCAGATTTTTTTTTTCGTCGGGCCTTCCCTTGGGGTTTTTCCCCCTCCTTGGTCAAGGCGGAGGAGCCGCTGTGACGGTTGAAGGACGCCTGAGTGCAGGGGACGAGGTCCACGAAGGCGGAGCTGGTGCTGGCGATGGCGCCGTCGGGGTCCGGCTTGGTGGCGAAAGCGGGCACGGGCCGGTTTATCGGGATTGTGTCATACAAATGAGTCCCGAGGACTTGCGGGGGGAACCAGAAGGAGACCTTACGTTTGTCCGCCGATTCCTGAGCGTGTTTGGTCTTCTTCTTCTTTTTTGGCTGGCATTTGTCGTCCGCCACCTCCGCTGTCTCCCCCGCCACATCCTCTGGAGTCTGCTGCGCCACCCTCTTCTTCTTAGGCTCCAACGGATCCTCCTCCTCCTCACACTTCTTCTTCTTTGCCTCAGTGAGAGCCTTATCATCATCATCCTCCACCGCCCTTTCTTTGTCCGTCTTCTTATTATTTTTGCCCTCAGTGAGACCCTTATCATCCTCCTCCTCCTCCTCACACTTCTTCTTTGCCTCAGTGAGAGCCTTATCATCATCATCATCATCCTCCTCCCTTTCTTTGTCCGTCTTCTTATTATTTTTGCCCTCAGTGAGACCCTTATCCTCATCCGTCTCCCGTTCTTTCTCCTCCTGCTCCATGGCCTCAGGCTCGTCCTCCATGGCCTCAGGCTCGTCCTCCATGGCCTCAGGCTCGTCCTTCATGGCCTCAGGCTCGTCCTTCATGGCCTCAGGCTCCTGCTCCATCGCCTCAGGCTTCTCATCCATCGCCTCAGCCTCATCCTCCATCGGCTCAGCCTCGTCCTCCATCGCCTCGTACTCCATCACCTTCCCATCCTTCCTCTCTTTCCTTTCCTTCCTATCCTTCTTCTCCTTTTTCTCCTTCTTCTTTTTTTCCTCGTCCCCGTCTGAGCCCTTCTCTGCCTTGTTCTTCTTTTTTTCCTCGTCCCCGTCTGAGCCCTTCTCTGCCGCCTTCTTTTTTTCCTCGTCCCCGTCTGAGCCCTTCTCTGCCTCCTTCTTTTTTTCCTCGTCCCCGTCTGAGCCCTTCTCTGCCTTCTTCTTCTTCTTCTTCTTCTTTTCCTTGTCCCCGCCTGAGCCCTTCTCGTCCTTCTTCTCTTTTTTGTCTTTTTTCTGTGGACAAAAGCAAGGATGCAGTGAGTCCAGCGGCGCGTCGCCACAGAGGTGACCTTTCAGAGTTTCTCTACCTACCGTCTGAGGGAGGAAGGGCAGCGGCGTCTCACCCTCCTTCTGCGGTTCCACGAGTTTGTCGAAGATCTTACGCATCTTCCGGTTCCACCCGACTTGTTTGTGGAGTGCATAGAATTCGGCCTGCGTCTTATGGCTGTGGCACATGGAAGAGCTGATTTGCTTCTGTACAGCCTCGGGGTTATTCTCAAAGTTCTGGAAAAGAGGTGAGGGGATTTGTCAATGCGCGTTAAATCTGGCTGGAAGGGGCGTGCATTCAGTGGAGCGGCAGCTCTCGGGCCATACTCACGCAGGTGGCCAGGGCGCTCCTGAGGTCCATTAAGCTTGGCTTGAGGGAGAGACCCATATCCTTCCAAGCAGCACGGAAATTCCTGACAAGGCCCGTGAAGGCGCCGCTGCCATTGTTAGCCAGGAAGTAGTTGTTCGGCGGGTTGGCCTTGCGGCGCAACTGACCCCACCGTTCAAACCAAGAGAACTCTTTCGCGTTCAGGAAAATCTGTGCAGTGCCGTGCGTCCTGAGTGTCTTGTGTTCCACTACCTGTAACCAGGAGGAGCAGGATCGGTGCGCCACGGAGGCGTGGGCGCAAAATAAAAGAAAAGCGGCGAGAAGTGTCATGCGGGTACTCACGTCGATAAGGTAGCCCTCCTCCGGGCTGCCCTTGGCATTGTCCACCTCAGTGACCGTCATATTGACCAGGACACCGGAGCGGTGGCCGTAGAGGGCAGTGAGGTAGGCGGCCAGGTAGCCAAAGAACTGGAAACGGAGCTTTGAGTTTTTCGGGTTTTGCTTTTCCATTTTTCCTGAAAACAGAGAGAGAGAGGGAGAGAGAGAGATAGTTATCCAAGTGTGAGGGCCTTGGCAAGCGCAGTGGGCGTGGCGAGTGCTGTGTCACACACCTAGCAGCACGGGGATCTTGGCCGCAGACAGTTGGCGGCAGGCCAGCAGGTCCTTCGTGCTCACCCGGTTGGCCATTTTGTGCCGCTTGACCTCAGTCTGGTGCTTGACCACCGGGCGGCTGATTTCCCGCAGCAGCTTCTTCATCTGCTCCTGCACCAGGGATAGGCGATCCCTTTTCACGCGCATATATGTTGGTCGGTGTTTCCTCAGGTGCTTGATAAATTGTTGCACCTGCGTCATGAACTTCATAGCTGTCGAGATTTTCAGGTCCCTGACATCCAACAAATCGGGGAATCTGTGAGAACAAAATTGAAAAAATGAAATGCAATTCAAAATACAATTTAAAAAAAAAAATCACAGTTTACATGTAGCCCGTCCTGCAAGGCAGCGGCGGCAGCGAATCGAGCGTTTGCACGTACTTCTGTAAGTGCGGCCCATTGTCAAGGAAACGCCAGTCCCACATATTCTCCGACTGCCATCCCTCAATCATATAGGACAGGAAAAACCTGACTCGGCTCACGTGCGTGATAGCATTTTCCTTCATTTTCCTCGACCCCTTCTGCGGGAAAATATGTTTCGCATATTCCTCAATGTAGGCCGCTGTGGAGACAGGACAGAGGCGGCCTTAACGTACAGCACCAGTGCGGTGGCACACGCGCCCGTGTGGATACTCACCGATGGACTCGGGGAATTTGAGTTTCATTGCTCGCTTTCTACTGTTCTTCCGTCCAAACAATTTTTTTGCTTTACGGCGAAGACGCTCTGCAAAGAGTGGGGGGGGGGGGGAAATATATAAAAAAAAAATCTAAATATATATATATATATATATATATATATATATATATATATATATACACTTATATTTATATATATTTATTTTTATTGAGTTTTATTGATTTTTATTGATTTCTATTGATTACATTTTCTAATCTTTTGTATTTTTTTAAATTTATATATATAAAATATATTTATTTATATATATATATATATATATATATATATTGTTTTTTTTTTCCCCCAAGACACACACACGCGCACTCACGTTTTGCTGTCTCATTGGAGAGACCCTCATCCTAAAAGAGAAAGAAGAACACAGTGAGCATCACATGGCGCCGACAGTCCGGCTGAGCACTTTTCACTCACATCGCTGGAATCCCGCGGCCTGCCGGGATCTGTGGACTCCCAATCATCGTGGGGCTCTTCCTCCCAATCCTCATACTCAGCCTCTTCACCCTGTGACTTGTCGTCTTGAGCCGCCTCGCAGGGACCCTTCTCGCCCTGGAGCTCCTCACCATCTGGGTCTTCACTCTCTTCCTGAACAACAGACTCCGACCTCCATCCCACTGATCTCTTCAAACGAGTACGGGAGAAAACGACAGTCTCAGTGTCGAGGCAGGCGAGGGTCGAGACAGGCGACAGGCGAGGGTCGAGACAGACGACAGGCGAGGGTCGAGACAGACGACAGGCGAGTGTCGAGACAGACGACAGGCGAGTGTCGAGACAGACGACAGGCGAGTGTCGAGACAGACGACAGGCGGGTGTCGAGACAGACGACAGGCGGGTGTCGAGACAGGCGACAGGCGGGTGTCGAGACAGACGACAGGCGGGTGTCGAGACAGACGACAGGCGGGTGTCGAGGCAGACGACAGGCGGGTGTCGAGACAGACGACAGGCGGGTGTCGAGACAGACGACAGGCGAGGGTCGAGACAGGCGAGGGTCGAGACAGGCGACAGGCGAGGGTCGAGACAGGCGACAGGCGAGTGTCGAGACAGGCGAGGGTCGAGACAGGCGACAGGCGAGGGTCGAGACAGGCGACAGGCGAGGGTCGAGACAGGCGACAGGCGAGGGTCGAGACAGGCGACAGGCGAGGGTCGAGACAGACGAGTGTCGAGTGTCGAGACAGACGAGTGTCGAGACAGACGGCAGGCGGTTGTCGAGACAGGCAGGCGGGTGTCGAACAGGCAGGCGAGTGTCGAACAGGCAGGCGAGTGTCGAGACAGACGACAGGCGAGTGTCGAGACAGGCGGGCGGGTGGCGAGACAGACGGCAGGCGGGTGTCGAGACAGACGACAGGCGGGTGTCGAGACAGACGACAGGCGGGTGGCGAGACAGACGACAGGCGGGTGGCGAGACAGACGACAGGCGGGTGGCGAGACAGACGACAGGCGGGTGTCGAGACAGACGACAGGCGGGTGTCGAGACAGACGACAGGCGAGTGTCGAGACAGACGAGTGTCGAGACAGGCGAGTGTCGAGACAGACGACAGGCGAGTGTCGAGACAGGCGAGTGTCGAGACAGGCGACAGGCGAGGGTCGAGACAGGCGACAGGCGAGTGTCGAGACAGACGACAGGCGAGTGTCGAGACAGACGAGTGTCGAGACAGACGGCAGGCGGTTGTCGAGACAGGCAGGCGGGTGTCGAGACAGGCAGGCGGGTGTCGAGACAGACGACAGGCGGGTGGCGAGACAGACGACAGGCGGGTGGCGAGACAGACGACAGGCGAGTGTCGAGACAGACGAGTGTCGAGACAGGCGAGTGTCGAGGATCGAGACAGGCGACAGGCGAGGGTCGAGACAGGCGACAGGCGAGGGTCGAGACAGGCGAGGGTCGAGACAGGCAGGCGGGTGTCGAACAGGCAGGCGAGTGTCGAACAGGCAGGCGAGTGTCGAGACAGACGACAGGCGAGTGTCGAGACAGACGACAGGCGAGTGTCGAGACAGGCGACAGGCGAGGGTCGAGACAGGCGACAGGCGAGTGTCGAGACAGACGACAGGCGAGTGTCGAGACAGACGAGTGTCGAGACAGACGAGTGTCGAGACAGACGGCAGGCGGGTGTCGAGACAGGCAGGCGGGTGTCGAGACAGACGGCAGGCGGGTGGCGAGACAGACGACAGGCGGGTGTCGAGACAGACGACAGGCGGGTGGCGAGACAGACGACAGGCGGGTGTCGAGACAGACGACAGGCGGGTGTCGAGACAGACGACAGGCGAGTGTCGAGACAGACGAGTGTCGAGACAGGCGAGTGTCGAGACAGACGACAGGCGAGTGTCGAGACAGGCGACAGGCGAGGGTCGAGACAGGCGACAGGCGAGTGTCGAGACAGACGACAGGCGAGTGTCGAGACAGACGAGTGTCGAGACAGACGGCAGGCGGTTGTCGAGACAGGCAGGCGGGTGTCGAGACAGGCAGGCGGGTGTCGAGACAGGCAGGCGGGTGTCGAGACAGACGACAGGCGGGTGGCGAGACAGACGACAGGCGAGTGTCGTGACAGATGAGTGTCGAGACAGGCGAGTGTCGAGGATCGAGACAGGCGACAGGCGAGGGTCGAGACAGGCGACAGGCGAGGGTCGAGACAGGCGAGGGTCGAGACAGGCGACAGGCGAGGGTCGAGACAGGCGACAGGCGAGGGTCGAGACAGGCGACAGGCGAGGGTCGAGACAGGCGACAGGCGAGGGTCGAGACAGGCGACAGGCGAGGGTCGAGACAGACGACAGGCGAGGGTCGAGACAGACGACAGGCGAGGGTCGAGACAGACGACAGGCGAGGGTCGAGACAGACGACAGGCGAGGGTCGAGACAGACGACAGGCGAGTGTCGAGACAGACGACAGGCGAGTGTCGAGACAGACGACAGGCGGGTGTCGAGACAGACGGCAGGCGGGTGTCGAGACAGACGGCAGGCGGGTGTCGAGACAGACGGCAGGCGGGTGTCGAGACAGACGGCAGGCGGGTGGCGAGACAGACGACAGGCGGGTGTCGAGACAGACGACAGGCGGGTGTCGAGACAGACGACAGGCGGGTGGCGAGACAGACGACAGGCGGGTGTCGAGACAGACGACAGGCGGGTGTCGAGACAGACGACAGGCGGGTGTCGAGACAGACGACAGGCGAGTGTCGAGACAGACGACAGGCGAGTGTCGAGACAGACGACAGGCGAGTGTCGAGACAGGCGAGTGTCGAGACAGGCGACAGGCGAGGGTCGAGACAGGCGACAGGCGAGTGTCGAGACAGGCGACAGGCGAGTGTCGAGACAGACGAGTGTCGAGACAGACGAGTGTCGAGACAGACGGCAGGCGGTTGTCGAGACAGGCAGGCGGGTGTCGAGACAGGCAGGCGGGTGTCGAGACAGGCAGGCGGGTGTCGAGACAGACGACAGGCGGGTGGCGAGACAGACGACAGGCGGGTGTCGAGACAGACGACAGGCGAGTGTCGAGACAGACGAGTGTCGAGACAGGCGAGTGTCGAGGATCGAGACAGGCGACAGGCGAGGGTCGAGACAGGCGACAGGCGAGGGTCGAGACAGGCGACAGGCGAGGGTCGAGACAGGCGACAGGCGAGGGTCGAGACAGACGACAGGCGAGGGTCGAGACAGACGACAGGCGAGGGTCGAGACAGACGACAGGCGAGGGTCGAGACAGACGACAGGCGAGGGTCGAGACAGACGACAGGCGAGGGTCGAGACAGACGACAGGCGGGTGTCGAGACAGACGACAGGCGGGTGTCGAGACAGACGACAGGCGGGTGTCGAGACAGACGACAGGCGGGTGTCGAGACAGACGACAGGCGGGTGTCGAGACAGACGACAGGCGAGGGTCGAGACAGACGACAGGCGAGGGTCGAGACAGGCGAGGGTCGAGACAGGCGAGGGTCGAGACAGGCGACAGGCGAGGGTCGAGACAGGCGACAGGCGAGGGTCGAGACAGGCGACAGGCGAGGGTCGAGACAGGCGACAGGCGAGGGTCGAGACAGACGACAGGCGAGGGTCGAGACAGACGACAGGCGAGGGTCGAGACAGACGACAGGCGAGTGTCGAGACAGGCGAGTGTCGAGACAGGCGACAGCCGAGGGTCGAGACAGGCGACAGGCGAGTGTCGAGACAGACGACAGGCGAGTGTCGAGACAGACGACAGGCGAGTGTCGAGACAGACGAGTGTCGAGACAGACGGCAGGCGGTTGTCGAGACAGGCAGGCGGGTGTTGAGACAGACGACAGGCGAGTGTCGAACAGGCAGGCGAGTGTCGAGACAGACGACAGGCGAGTGTCGAGACAGACGACAGGCGAGTGTCGAGACAGGCGAGTGTCGAGACAGGCGAGTGTCGAGACAGGCGACAGGCGAGGGTCGAGACAGGCGACAGGCGAGTGTCGAGACAGACGAAAGACGAGTGTCGAGACAGACGGCAGGCGGGTGTCGAGACAGACGGCAGGCGGGTGTCGAGACAGGCAGGCGGGTGTCGAGACAGACGGCAGGCGGGTGGCGAGACAGACGACAGGCGGGTGGCGAGACAGACGACAGGCGGGTGGCGAGACAGACGACAGGCGGGTGGCGAGACAGACGACAGGCGGGTGTCGAGACAGACGGCAGGCGAGGTGTCGAGACAGACGAGTGTCGAGACAGGCGAGTGTCGAGACAGACGACAGGCGAGTGTCGAGACAGGCGACAGGCGAGGGTCGAGACAGGCGACAGGCGAGTGTCGAGACAGGCGAGTGTCGAGACAGACGAGTGTCGAGACAGACGGCAGGCGGTTGTCGAGACAGGCAGGCGGGTGGCGAGACAGACGACAGGCGGGTGGCGAGACAGACGACAGGCGGGTGGCGAGACAGACGACAGGTGGGTGTCGAGACAGACAGGCGAGTGTCGAGACAGACGAGGGTCGAGACAGGCGACAGGCGAGGGTCGAGACAGGCGACAGGCGAGGGTCGAGACAGACGACAGGCGAGGGTCGAGACAGACGACAGGCGAGGGTCGAGACAGACGACAGGCGAGGGTCGAGACAGACGACAGGCGAGGGTCGAGACAGACGACAGGCGAGGGTCGAGACAGACGACAGGCGAGGGTCGAGACAGACGACAGGCGAGGGTCGAGACAGACGACAGGCGAGGGTCGAGACAGACGACAGTCGAGGGTCGAGACAGGCGACAGGCGAGGGTCGAGACAGGCGAGGGTCGAGACAGACGACAGGCGAGGGTCGAGACAGACGACAGGCGAGGGTCGAGACAGACGACGGTCGAGACAAACGACGGTCGAGACAGACGACAGGCGAGTGTCGAGACAGGCAGGCGGGTGTTGAGACAGACGACAGGCGAGTGTCGAGACAGGCGAGTGTCGAGACAGGCGAGGGTCGAGACAGGCGAGGGTCGAGACAGGCGAGGGTCGAGACAGGCGACAGGCGAGGGTCGAGACAGACGACAGGAGAGTGTTGAGACAGACGACAGGCGAGTGTCGAGACAGACAGGCGAGCGTGCAGACGGAAGAACTCCAAGTACTGGCCTACCCCAGAACGGTGTTTGTCGGTCCTCGACTCCAGAAGCTCCAACTTCATCCCGGCCACAGTCGCCTTCAGCTCAGAGACTTGCTTTTCCAATGATCTTGTGGTGGCCAGATGGGCGGCACAGTCCAGACAACCGCTGGACGGAATATCCACCTCTTCCTGCTCCTCATTGTCCTCCTCAGCAGCCTCATTCTGAGCATTCAAATCTAGCTGGCTGACCATGGGCGGCAGCGGATTGGAAGAGCGCAGGTGTGCCAGTTGCTTAATGGCCTCATTGACTTTAAGCTGCTGAATCAAGCCTCGCAGCCTGTGCGGATCCACATCGACGTGGGTGTAAACGTGACGCTGTAAATCAATCACCGTTTTGCGGCACTCGACAACTGGACATGTCCCCCCACTTAGTTTGATCCGATTGACTGCTAATTTGTTTAAAATACTCCTTTCATCCTTGTTTTTCAATTTGTGTCGCTCACGAAGGTGCTTTGCAACAAAGTCGAGGTTTTTTTTTGCAAAGTGGGCACGTGCTCCTTGTCTTAGGCTTGGTCATTCTGCCGGAGAAGGAAAAAAAACACACACAAAAACGAAGGCATACAAAACACGTTTGTATTGCATCAAAAGGCACATTCCGGCGGACATGAGACAAGACCCAACGACAACGAGTGGTTTGTGAAACAACACAACGCACAAAAAGTGGTTTGGGAAAACATTGCCTTACCTTGTGAAACCGTACAAGAAAAAAGAAAATACGCTGGTAAGCGGCAGCTCTGACTCACTGAAGACCTGCCGGTTCAGAGGGCAGACTGTGGAAAAAAACCCACCCACTTGCTACCTGCATGTAGATATTGGCAGATTGCTGGTGGGGGGGGGGGGCGTTTTGCAGCGAAGCGCAACCACTCAGCGGAGGAGGGGGCAGGGCCGAGGCTTGTGAACATGAGTTGGTTGAAGGCGTAAATCAACGTTCGCTGACACGAGTGACATTTGTAAAATGCTTCACAATTACTGTGGCGAACGAAAACTCACCTTTAAAGCTTGCGGGAAGTCCAGCTCATTTTTAAAGTTTAATAAGCGGACGAAATCTCATCTTTAAGGCCCAGCGGAAAGTCTAGCTCATTTTTAAAGTTTAAAAAGCGGACGCCGACACCGCTTGCATTTATAAAATACTTCACTATTACTGTGGCGAATTAAATCTCATCTTTAAGGCTCGCCGGGAGTTTAATTATTTTAAGCTACAAATAGATAACTCCCACACGAACATTATCGCGTGCGAAGGTCTACTGTTTTTGTCGGCTTGCTTTTATTTTTGGCCGACCGAGACCCTGATAATTGCGGCTGGATAGTTTGTGTGTGTGTGTGGAGGGGGCGGATGATCAAGGCGAAGGTTGTCACAACTGACACCCAATGCGTGAAAATCAAAAGGAAACACACAATTCAAATAAAATGATAGGAGGGGAAACGGGATGCTCTCTTGATTTTTAAAGGTTCAAAAACAGGTTGGCTTTGACACACAATTGCAACAACATGCTTGAGATGAAGGCATCCGGCAAGATACCACTCTTCGTACATAATTAAAAAAAGTTGCAAAAAAATAAAAAGCGGTTTGGAAAAAAAACGGCGGTTTAACAACAGAAAACGAAGTCAGCAACTGCCAGCCACCAGCTCACCTCACCACATTAAAAATCACCAAACAAACATTATAAACGTGTTTAAGCACCTGAGTTCGAGAGCACGTTACGATGCACACTACATGCACCTAACTGTTTAACTGCCCTGTCTTGGATCCTTTTTAGCGCTCTGTATGCGTCTGTGACGTCACTAAATACAATTCGCCAGCTGGTCGTCCCTGGCCTTGCGGATGGGGGCGCTGTGGCAGGAATTGCTGTTTACAGTCACGAAGAAGCTTACAGAATGTCTCGCGTCTCGGCACACAACAGCCTTTTCCTAATCGTGAGACGAAATCCCATTAAAAGTCACGAAGCGACCATTTTAACGTGTTTAAGCACCATAGTTCAACGTAAACAATAAATGTCGACGTGGATCTCCTCGCTAAATTCACATAACGGTTTAATTCGCCTCGTTTTAGCGCGACGAAAACTTCCAGGAAGTATTCGCCTGTGACCTCACTCAATACAGTTTGACAGCTGGACAAAATCCCATTTAAAGTCACGAAACGACAGTTTTAACGTGTTTAAGCACCGTAGTTCGACAGCAGGAGCACACCAACACGTTG
>NW_026904538.1:0-14353 GCF_024500275.1 Phycodurus eques | reverse complement strand
AATTCTCTCACAGAATTTGCCTCTTCTCCATCCCTTACTTGCGATCGAACCACGGGTGCCGTCCAGCGTTTTCCTTCTCTTTGCTTTATATTCCCAAACTGACAGTTCCTCGTCAATTGAAACCTAATTTTATAAGTCACACCATCGTCGTACTGTGACATATGATTCTATAAACCTTGAAATTAGAGTAATGTAGCTATAAGAAGATATTTTATCTGAACGTGCAATACTCTAGGGTAGTTCGGTGGTGACTTCGGCTGAATTCTGTTTGAGAATTGAATATTCTCATGATGGGATCGACCCACTGCCGGCCGTCCAGTCTTTTTTTATTATTTATTTTTTTCATTGTCAACTGAATTTATTTTACTCTCAGTTGTACGAAAACATTTACTCTTGATTGTTAATTCAGATTTCATGTAACTACATTATCATTAATACATACGCCACGACTGTCATGGGTGTGTGTTCCGGTTTTTGTCTTCCCCCTGTTTCACACACACCTGCTCCTGAGAGCATCTTCACCACCTGTGCCTCGTTCACCCTAATTATCCCTTGTATTTAACCTCGTGTCTCATTCTCTCTCGTCCTCAGTTCGTTGTACCTTGTCGTCGCGTTCCAGGAGGAATAGGAGCAGTGCTCTCCCAGAAATCTCTCAAGGATGGTAAATTACATCCTTGTGCTTTTCTCTCCAAAAAACTGAGCCCAGCTGAGAGAAATTATGACATTGGTAACCGTGAACTGCTGCCAGTCAAGGTGGCTTTGATGGAGTGGAGGCACTGGCTAGAGGGGGCACAGACTCCGTTTTTAGTATGGACAGATCACAAGAACCTTGAGTATATTAAATCTGCTCAAAGATTAAATGCGAGGCAAGCTTGATGGGCTCTGTTCTTCACTAGATTTAATTTCATGTTATCCTACCGACCTGGTTCTAAAAATGGTAAGCCAGATGCTTTGTCACGTATTTCCTGCGAGGAGAATTCTTTGTCCGACCCTAAGACTATTTTGGCCAAGTCATGTTTCATTTCCGCTTTTGTTTGGGACGTTGAAACTGCAGTTAACGAGGCTCTGAAAAACACTCTTAGCCCTGAAGATTGCCCTGAAAACAGGCTTTATGTGGTTCCGACCTTAAGGGGAAGAGTCATCCACTGGGCTCACACGAACCGTACTGTATGTCACAGAGCATTGCCAAAACGCAATCAGTGTTCGAACAGCGCTTTTGGTGGCCTAATGTTAGGAGGGATGTTATCGATTACGTCAATGCTTGCCAGCTATGTGCTGCTCACAAGCCCTCTCGTCAACGTTCTTCTGGGGAGTTGCGAACCCTGCCAATACCACAACGTCCTTGGTCAGACATTTCCGTAGACTTTGTGACAGGATTACCGGCCTCGAAAGGAAATACCACAATTCTCACAGTTGTTGACCGGTTCTCTAAAATGGCTCACTTCATTGCACTCCCAAAACTACCCTCAGCTAAAGATACTGCAGAGTTAATGATTAATCAGGTATTCAGGTTCCATGGTTTCCCCAAGAATGTGGTGTCTGATCGGGGTCCCCAATTCATTTCGCAATTCTGGAAGGAGTTTTGCAATCTCGTAGGTGCTACTGTCAGTCTGTCATCTGGGTTTCACCCTGAAACCAACTGCCAAACCGAGAGGCTGAACCAGGACCTGGAGACTGGGCTCCGATGTCTCCCTTCACAGGAGCCGCGATCCTGGTATCAGAAACTGGTTTGGGTCGAAATCTTACACAATTCCCTCCCCTCTGCATCCACTGGTCTATCGCCTTTTCACGTTGTGCATGGTTACAAACCATCTGTTTCCTGTCATAGCCCCAGAGTCCACAGTTCCAGCGGCATTGACCTTGGTGAGATGCTGCAGGAGGACCTGGGAGCGAGCCCGCCAGATGCTGCTGCGCCAGGGATGGTCCTACAAAGCCGCTGCTGACCGTCGAAGGACACCGGCCCGTTTTTATCAGAAGGGAAAAGAAATCATTTTCTTCATTTTTTTCTGATAATTCTGATAATTGAAAAAATCATTTTTCAATTATCAGAAACTGATAAAAAGGTTTCTCGTCACTTTCCCTAAATGTTATACACACAGGAAGTTCTCGATTTACGAACGAGTTCCGTTCCTACGCTGGTGACGTAACCCAAATTTCCGCGTAAGTCTGATTTCACCGTTAATGTCGAAATTTACGTCGAAATACTTCTGGTATTCAACAGAAAATGGATGGATGAATGAAGGAATATCTGTAACGTGATCGTGGCTCAAGATGATAGGACAGATAGAGATAAGTGCAATTCAGTTTAGGTATCTGCAGCATCATTTTGTCTCTTTTGCCATTCATGTGTCTCGGGTTTCTCATTAAATGCAATTCAGTTGCAGATCTCACCAGTTGAATTCCGGATATCTGCAACTGAATTATAGTTGTCTGTGATTCCTGTTTGAAATATCTACAAGCCAAGTTCATTTTGACGAGTCATAGGTCAAGTTATAGTTATCGACAATGTAATTTTGCCCGGTTAAAACTTGTTTTGAGATATATGAAAACAGACACGTCGATAGTCTCTTGAATTGAAGTAAATTCAGGATATATGTAACAGTGCACTGGAATTATGACTAGTAAGAATCAAATTGTAGACATCTCAAAATGGAGCTACAGATATCTACAATGCTGTTGCAGATAGCCATAATTCACATTGCGGATAGCTGCGACTGCATTTTAGATATATGTAATAGCGAATATACACAAATGGCAAACAGATGCAACATTTAAAAGGGACAGTAAGTTTGACTATCCGGAACAAACAAACATACATACACTCTAAAAATGATTGGGTCAAAAACAACCCAAAATGGGTTATTTGGGTAACCTAATGCGTTCCTGAAGTTGGACCCACCCAACGAGTGGTTATTTTAGACCAGCAAGTCTGGGTTAGGGGGTTTGTTCCTGCATTTTGGGTTGGGGCTGTCTACCCCAAAATGGGTTGAACACGACCTTGCCGTTGGGTTGAACAAAACCCTGCAGTTGGGTCGAATGTGCTCTTGCCGTAGGATTGGTCAAATGGGAAACAAAAAATGGCCTAAAACAACCATCCATCCATTTTTTGTACCGCATTTCCTCACTAGGGCCGCGGGTGTACTTAAGCCCACCCCAGATGACTTTGGGCAAGAGGCGGGGTACACCCCGAATTGGTTGCCAGCCATTCACATTGAACTTTTCTACAAATAATAAATGTCTTATATTAATGTAGGCATGAGTAACTAGACTCTTGTACTTACTGTTCTACTTCACCATATCGGAAGCGGTCAGCAGGTGGCTCCAAGTCGCAGCTGAATGAAATAAGTGCAATCAAACAAAAATGGCGACTTGAAGAAGGCGGGTTTCTCAAACCCATGGTGGTGTACCTGTAACCCAATGTTGTTGACCAACCTCAGAACCATCAGCTAATACCAATGGCTGGGTTGTGAAATCGATGCATTTTTTTGTGTTGTGGGTAGGGAATCTCTTATACAACAGATGGATTAATAATGTTCTTGAGTTTTTTTTAATCCAATGTTGGTTCAAATTGACCAAACCTCTGACCCAACTTCACCAAATCAACAGTTGAGTTACAAGTTTGACCCAGCTTTTTTTTAGTATGGACATACATACATACATACATACATAAAGTAGAACACAGATCTGCAATATCATTTTGCCAAGGACAAATTATATCACTTTTGCAATTGATGTGTATGGGGTTTGTTATTAAATTTATCTACTATTAAACCGTCAATATCTACTGGTGAATTATGGATATCTGCAATGGAATAGTGGAAAATCTAATACTCCAGTTAGCGATATCTACAGTAATTGTAGATATCTGACAAACCTTATATGCATGAATGGTAAAAGTGACATCATTTTTCCTTAAGGCGACATTACATTGAAGAAATTTGAAATGACAATTGTGGATAAGAAGAATGTGGTTGCGGATCTCTCAAATGTTCGTTTTGAGGAGGTAAAACTGAATTTCAGATAGCTGTAATATGTAGTGTCATGTTAAAAGGACTTGCCATATAGGAGTGGAACATATCAGACACCCAATGGAAATAATCTCATTGAAGGACATTATTCAGGGATTTTGATAAAACTTTGTTCAATGAGAAATAAGAAGGTAATTGCATTTGTAATCTCATTATTGTTTCATATGGATCACATCAACAGTACTCTCTTTCAAACTGTTTGAATCAGAGCGATGAACCAATAGCACCCCAATGTGGTAAATTAGCAACATTAAATTAGAGATACATCAGCCATCCATTCATTTCCCCTACAGATTTTTCCTCA
Source organism: Phycodurus eques (assembly GCF_024500275.1). NCBI lineage: Eukaryota > Metazoa > Chordata > Actinopteri > Syngnathiformes > Syngnathidae > Phycodurus > Phycodurus eques. Next base: position 10,021 of record NW_026904538.1, on the reverse strand, counting down.
TTGATTTTGTTTTAATGTGAAATAAGGAAAAGTCAATAGGGCGCTACTGACACCTAGTGGGATGTAGTACAAAAGACATCGTTGTCGAGTGGTCGTTCGAGTTTATCCATCCATCCATTGTCTGAGTCGCGGGGGTGCTGGAGCCTATCCCAGCTGTCATCGGGCAGGAGGCGGGGTACACCCTGAACTGGTTGCCAGCCAATCGCAAGGCACATAGGAACAAACAACCATTCGCACTCACAGTCATGCCTACGGGCAATTTAGAGTCTCCAATTCATGCATGTTTTTGGGATGTGGGAGGAAACCGGAGAGCCCGGAGAAAACCCACACAGGCACGGGGAGAACATGCAAACTCCACACAGGCGGGGCCGGGGATTGAACCCGGGTCCTCAGAACTGTGAGGCTGACGCTCTAACCAGTCGACCACCGTGCCGCCTCGTTCGAGTTTAAATTAATGATATTGTCCCAACATTAAATTCAAAACTTTGTTTTATCATACGAGTAAAACTCAAGGATGGTTCTGATTTTTGACACCCGCATACAAATTGGGATTTCAAAATGCAATGACAGCTAATCACACAGACGTTATTGATATCTATCATCTTGATTCCGTATGAGTAAAATTTAGCTTTTAAATGTTGAATCCGCTTGCCAGAGTTAGACTCCACGATCTCCTAGCAAATACAGTTTCTCGTTTTCGTAAGTGAATGTGAGACGTTCTAATTTCCTCACAATTTGTAAATTCTCTTTCTGAATGATTGATAAAGTCTTCAGTGCTCTCTGACATTATGTGCACTTGGACATTTTAATATGAATTAATCAACAATTAGTAATCACCAAAAGTATATATTTTTTCGCGTTTTATGATGAAGTCATTTTCCAACAGCAACACTTATTTAGCCTTTACGTAAGAACACTGAGATGTCCCAGGTGACCTGAACATCACTTTGGAAAACGAGTGGTCAAGTTAGGTTAGCTTAACAAATTAGATGATAAAATTGCATTTTCGCCATCAACGACTGAAAGAAAATGTTAATACAGAAGACAGACTCCTGTAAGACAACTTACCTCCTCCTTCGAGTGACCAGTCAGAAGATTTTAAGGACGCTAAATTGGACATGATGTCACTTCACATCAACAGGTAAAGCTAATGGAGACACACGTGGCCTACTCGTGACCATACATTACCTTAAGATTATTGTACTTAAGTATGACAACCAAACTACATTTGTTTACAAATATGTATTTTTTTCTTTTGTTTTATGTTTTCAGTAGTCTCAGTAGCTTATAGTAGTTTAGTATTTCACGAGAGGTTGGTTTTGCTTTCACTGTCGTTTTTTTGCATTAATTCTTGGGCAGGGCATGCTTACTGTTTTTGGATATACGTTGAAATGTTTAATGGCCAATATTAATGTCTTTTGACGTTCCTGGCATGTTTTTAGTCGATTATTAAGACCTATCGCGTGACAAATTGGAAAGTTGGGAAACCATATGAGTAGAAGGGGTGTAATTTGCCTCCTCAGCGACGATGGCGCTAGAGTCCTACTGTCAGTTAGCAAAGATAAAAACAGGAAGTAGTTGACTGAGGCAGGGCTATTGATTTCTTTCTTCTTCTTTTTGTTGTTCTTCAACAAAAATAAATAAACAAATAAATAATAACAACACTATACCAACAACCGATTGTTATTACAAATAAAAAAAAATTTTCTTTGGTTGTTTAAATCTTGGCGGCACGGTGGATGACTGGTTAGAGCGTCAGCCTCACAGTTCTGAGGACCGGGGTTCAATCCCCGGCCCCGCCTGTGTGGAGTTTGCATGTTCTCCCCGTGCCTGCGTGGGTTTTCTTCGGGCACTCCGGTTTCCTCCCACATCCCAAAAACATGCATGAATTGGAGACTCTAAATTTCCCGTAGGTGTGAATGTGTGTTTGTTTGTATGTGCCCTGCGATTGGCTGGCAACCAGTTCAGGGTGTACCCCGCCTCCTGCCCGATGATAGCTGGGATAGGCTCCAGCACGCCCGCGACCCTAGTGAGGAGAAGCGGCTCAGAAAATGGATGGATGGATGGATGGTAACCAAATTAGTAGAAGGGGTGTAATTTGCCTCCTCAGCGACGATGGCGCTAGAGTTCTACTGTCAGTTAGCAAAGCTGGAAACAGGAAGTTGTTGACTGAAGCAGGGCTATTGATTTCTTTTTGTCAAAATGTTTAGCAAACAGCTATTCAGCTTGTGGCCACAACAAAAATAAATAAACAAATAAATAATAAAGCTTGTGGCCACAACATTATACCAACAACCAATTGCTATTACAAATAACTAATTTTTTGGTTGTTTAAGACATAATACATGGCTAAATCTATTGGATCGACGTGGACCACGTGACCAAAAAACATGAGCATCAGGCAACATTCTTTCGATACAAACGTTGAAAAACAACACAGTTGACATTCATTTCATAATTGTTGTTTGTCGTGTCCATATGTGACTCATCTGTGCTTATCATGTCGAGCCCCACCTCCAGGCAAATGCCCCCTTCCCATGGGCTCACCACCTGTGGGAGGGTCCATAGGGGTCGGGTGCAGTGCGAGCTGGGCGGCGGCCGAAGGCGGGGACCTTGGCGATCCGATCCCCGTCGACAGACGCTGGCTCGCGACGTGGAATGTCACCTCTCTGGCAGGGAAGGAACCCGAGCTAGTGTGTGAGGTCGAGAAGTTCCGACTAGATATAGTCGGACTCGCCTCCACACGCAGCTTGGGATCTGGTACCAGTCCTCTCAAGAGGGGTTGGACTCTTCCACTCTGGAGTTGCCCACAGTGAGAGGCGCCGAGCAGGTGTGGGTATTCTTATTGCTCCCCGGCTTGGCGTCTGTACATTGGGGTTCACCCCGGGGGACGAGAGGGTAGCCTCCCTCCGCCTTCGGGTGGAGGGACGGGTCCTGACTGTTGTTTGTGCCTATGCACCAAACAGCAGTTCAGAGTACCCACCCTTTTTGGAGTCCTTGGACGGGGTGATGGAGAGCGCTCCCGCTGGGGACTCCATCGTTCTGCTGAGGGACTTCAATGCTCACGTGGGCAATGACCGTGAGACCTGGAAAGGCGTGATTGGGAGGAACGGCCCTTCCCGATCAGAACCCGAGCGGTCTTCTGTTATTGCACTTCTGTGCTCATCACGGATTGACCATAACGAACTCCATGTTCAAGCATAAGAGTGTCCACACGTGCACTTGGCACCAGGACACTCAAGTTCGCAGTTCGATGATTGACTTTGTGGTCGTGTCATTGGACATTCGGGTGTCTTGGACATTCGGGTGAAGAGAGGGGCGGAGCTGTCAACTGATTACCACCTGGTGGTGAGTTGGCTCCGATGGTGGGGGAAGATGTGGCGGGCCCAAACTTATTGTGAGGGTCTGCTGGGAACATCTGGCAGAATCCCCTGTCAGAAGGAGTTTCAACTCCCACCTCCGACAGAACTTCGCTCATGTTCCGGGGGAGGCGGGGGACATCGAGTCCGAGTGGACCATGTTCCGCGCCTCCATTGCTGAGGCGGCCGACCGGAACTATGGCCATAAGGTGGTTGGTGCCTGTCGTGGCGGCAATCCCCGAACCCGTTGGTGGACAACAACGGTGAGGGATGCCGTCAAGCTGAAGAAGGAGTCCTATCAGGCCTTTTTGGCCTGTGGGACTCCTGAGGCAGCTGATGGGTACCAGCTGGCCAAGCGGAATGCAGCTTTGTTGGTCGCTGAAGCAAAAACTCGGGCATGGGAGGAGTTCGGTGAGGCCATGGAGAAAGACTTCCGGACGCCTTCCAGGAAATTCTGGTCCACCATCCGGCGTCTCAGGAGGGAGAAGCAGTGCACCACCAACACTGTGTATAGTGAGGATGGGGCGCTGCTGACCTCGACTCGGGACGTTGTGAGCCGGTGGGGAGAATACTTCGAAGACCTCCTTAATTCCACTGACACGCCTTCCCATAAGGGAGCACAGTCTGGGTTCTCTGAGGCAGGCTCTCCTATCTCTGGGGTTGAGGTCACCGAGGTGGTTAAAAAGCTCCTCGCCGGCAAGGCCCCGAGGGTGGATGAGATTCGCCCAGAGTTCCTCAAGGCTCTTTATGTTGTAGGGCTGTCCTGGTTGACACGCCTCTGAAATATCGTGTGAACATCGGGGACAGTGCCTCTGGATTGGCAGACTGGGGTGGTGGTACTTTGTATCTATCCGTTGTGGTAAAGAAGGAGCTAAGCCGAAAGGCAAAGCTCTCGATTTACCGGTCGATCTACGTTCCTACTCTCAGCTATGGTCACGAGCTGTGGGTCATGACCGAAAGAACAAGATCCAGGATACAAGTGGCCGAAATGAGTTTCCTCCGCAGGGTGTCCGGGCTCTCCCTTAGAGATAGGGTGCGAAGCGCTGTCATCCGGGAGGATCTCAGAGTAGAGCCGTTGCTCCTTCACATCGAGAGGAGCCAGATGAGGTGGCTGGGGCATCTGATTCGGATGCCTCCCAGACGCCGAGAAATGAAACTCCTTCTGACAGGGGATTCTGCCAGACATTCCCAGCAGACCATAACAATACGTTTGGGCCTGCCACGTCGGACCGGCATCTTCCTCCACCATCGGAACCAACTCACCACCAGGTGGTGATCAGTTGACCGCTGCGCCCCTCTCTTCACCCGAGTGTCCAAGACATGGGCCCGCAGGTCCGATGAGACGACCACAAAGTCGATCATCGAACTGCCACCTCGTGTGTCCTGGTGCCAAGTCCATGTGTGGACACCCTTATGGTTGAACATTGTGTTCGTTATGGACAATCCGTGATGAGCACAGAAGTCCAATAACAGAACGCCGCTCGGGTTCTGATCGGGGGGGGGCGTTCCTCCCAATCACGCCCTTCCAGGTCTCACTGTCATTGCCCACGTGAGCATTGAAGTCCCCCAGCAGAACGATGGAGTCCCCAGCGGGAGCGCTCTCCAGCAGCCCCTCCAAGGACTCCAAAAAGGGTGGGGACTCTGAACTCCTGTTTTGTGCATTGGCGCAAACAACAGTCAGGACCCGTCACCCCACCCGAAGGCGGAGGCAGGCTACCCTCTCGTCCACCGGGGTGAACCGCCTGTACAGGCGCCGAGCAGGTGTGGGTATACTTATTGCCGCCCGGCTCGGCGCCTCTTACCGTGGGCAACTCCAGAGTGGAAGAGAGTCCAACCCCTCTCGAGAGGACTGGTACCAGAGCCCAAGCTGCGTCTGGAGGAGAGTCTGACTCTATCTCGTCGGAACTTCTCGACCTCACACACCAGCTCGAGCTTCTTCCCTGCCAGAGAGGTGACATTCCACGTACCCTAGAGCCAGCTTCTGTAGCCGGGGGTCGGAACGCCAAGATCTCATTATGGGTATCCATCTTCTGTCTCAATTTAAACTAAAATTCTCAAATAGGAAGCATATTTGTTCATGTATTAGCACACAGTAGCGTTTCATCTTGCGTATGTTCCGGCTTGCCCCTTATGTGTATGGTTGTTCACATGCTCAAGATGACACCGTCGCTTGACATATCGTGCGTGTGAATGACTTGCGTGCTCGCGCCGAGTCCAACTCATACTTACCTGGTAGGGGAGACACCATGATCAAGAAGGTGGTTCACCCAGGGTGAGGTTCAACCATTCCACTCCGGTTGTGCTGGATTCACCAAATGTGGGGAATCTCAACTGCACAATTTTTGGTCGTGGGGGACTGTGTTGGCGCTCTCACCTGATCATTGGTTGAAAATAATGAGGATGTTATTCATTGTAAAAGCTGTAGTGTGCATCATATGACGCTATGGTACTGCAGTATGATGTAATTTCTAGCATACATGGGTTTGTTCTGAGTTGAGTAGAACATGTTAGTAATGACGAGATGAAGCTTCATAACATCGTAACGCTTCGGTCATTGGTTTCGAGTCATGGTCCATGTCTTGATGCTTCATGTGCACACGAAACCACCTGCTGGCCATATGTATAATCACAGGCAACTGTATCTTCAGCCACGTATTGTGTGATGCATTGGAATTTGGCATTTTTGTGGCTCTTGGAAATGACTTATGAATGACAAAAAAAATGTTTGATCAAATATTGTGTCGACATGAAATAATAAAATCTTGTTTCAACGTACTCTGTGTGTGTAACTGGTAACGGTAGTGATCATATACAGGTAAATTGGGGAAAAAAATGGAAAACTCAATTGATTTCAGTACTCATACATAGAGATTCTTTAAACACTTTTTGATAGTCGTTTGTTACGTTATATTCTAGATTCTAGAGGTGGTGAATTTGGAGCTGTCATTAGCTTTAAGAAACTATCCTCAAATTATTCATGTATAAATGAAATATTTCAGTGTGTGTGGTGCATCTCTATAATATGAGTTTCACTTTTTGAATTGAACTACTTCACTAAATTAAGCTTTTGACACTATTATAATTTATTGAGATGTTCCACTATGGCAGCTTGCGTCATGTGTTTGTCAACTTTGGAGAATGGCATACCATAAACCCACATATTCATGGAGCTGCTTGACAGGGTCTATATTGCTGTGTCGAAGGGTCACCCATCGTGCCAAATTCTGAACCACTTCCTGAAGCAGGAAACAGGAAGTGATTGAGCGAGGCAGGGCCATTGTTGTTTTCTCGTCAAAATGTTGAGCAAACAGCTATTCAGCTTGTGGCCACAACATTATACCAGCAACCGATTGTTATTACAAATAACTCATTATTTCTTTGGTTGTTTAAGACTTAATACACGGCGAAAGGATATGCAAAGGATATATCGCCGCATTCTATTGGGTCGACGTGGACCACGTGACCAAGGAGCACGGGCATCTGACAACATTATTTCGATATAAACGTTGAAAAACAACACAGTTGACATTCGTTTCATAATTGTTGTTTGGCGTGTCCATATGTGACTCATCTGTGATTATCATGTCGATACGTGCCACCATAACTTTGGCTTGTAGGCTGGAGAATGAGGTCGTCTTTTCTGGCGTTATGTTGGCATCGCTTCTCGGCCTTTTGGCTAAGATCAAGTGTAGTATCTGTTCTTATCAGTTTAATATCTGATACGTCCCCTATCCGGGGACCATATATTAAATTGATTTTTGGAACTGGGAGATGGAATAGGGGCTTGCTCTGTCCACTCCACGCATTGACCTGGTATTGCAGTACCTCCAGGAACGGTGCACCCCCACAACTTGGTCAAAATAAATATCAATTGAGTCATCAATCCAATGACTTGAACTATATTTAATGCAGTGAACAGAAGGCAAACAAGTAACTCTAAGGTCTGTCTGTTATTCTGACTTTCAGTATTGTACGGCGGCGTATTAAGTTTGGACATGGAGCATTGGAGAAAAGTGACAATGTTAATTCCTTGTTTTCTGTAAACAAATACACAGAGCAGCCCAGTCTGGCTGGTGGATGTCATGGCAGGCAATAGGACTTTAGCGGTACAGCAAACCCATTTGAAACTGCATTTAAAAATATAATATACTGTCCATGTTTAGAGAGGCTTTTTAAAAAAATAAAATAATTCAATTTATATTAAAGTGGGTCGCGACCCATATCCTAAACTTAAGAGAACCCCGCCTATGACCTTTGAAAGGTACACTTTTGAACAATGTTCAGGTGTAACACCTTTGAGAACTTGTCCTACAGCTTTCATCCGATTGACTTCAAACATGGTCAGTACCATCGCAACACCTGGGACATTAAGTTATCAAAAGCTTTTTTTTCCGACATACTATATGACAGTGGCGGCTCTTTAACTGAAGCTTTTCTCATGTCGCCACAAAACAGGACACGGTGACAGTTCATCAAAGACCTATTTGCGCTTCGTTGCACCTACGCCTACGAAAATTCCTGCACGCGTGTAGCATCCCGAAAACAAACAAACCAAATTGTTATTTCAACCCATATCCTAAACTCAACAGAAAATGGTCTACAACCATTTAAATGTAATATTCATAGTACTTTAAAGTCCCATAATAATGATCAACAATGGATACACTAGTGTAGTAGGCCTAAGAGTTAAATATCCCTCATGCAGCAACTGTACAAATTATGGAAAACAAAGACTAGAGGGCTTGATGTTTGAATTTCAACTCTTATTGGTCGGTTTGAATTTATCCCAGTTATCCCAGTTACTGGTTAAAGTGTATCTGTCATATGTTGTTCTGACTTATTGACCTATTTAAGGCTCTAATTACCTCAAATAATAATTTCCACTTTGTTTATGTGTGTGTGTGTATGCGTGTGTACATCCATCCATCCATCCATTTTCTGAGCCGCTTCTCGTCACTAGGGTCGCGGGCGTGCTGGAGCCTATCCCAGCTGTCATCGGGCAGGAGGCGGGGTACACCCTGAACTGGTTGCCGGCCAATCGCAGGGCACATACAAACAAACAACCATTCGCACTCACAGTCACACCGACGGGCAATTTAGATTCTCCAATTAATACATGTTTTTGGGATGTGGGAGGAAACCGGAGTGCCCGGAGAAAACCCACGCAGGCACGGGGAGAACATGCAAACTCCACACAGGCGCGGCTGGGGATTGAACCCGGGTCCTCAGAACTGTGAGGCTGACGCTCTTACTGTGCCGTCAGCGTGTGTAGAGTGGGGTAAAAAAGTATTTAGTCAGCCACCAATTGTGCAACTTCTCACACTTTAAAAGAGGTGGGAGGCCTGTAATTTTCATCATGCGTATACCTCACCTATGGGAGACAAAATGAAAAACAAACCATGCAGAAAATCACATTGTCTGATTTTTACCGCTTATCTTTTTTACAGCTTATCCGGGTCGGGTCGCGGGGGCAGTAGCTTTAGCAGGGACGCCCAGACTTCCCTCTCCCCAGCCAGTCTCCCCCAGCCACTTCATCCAGCTCTTCCAGGGGGATCCCGAGGCGTTCCCAGGCCAGCCGAAGGACGTAGTCTCTCCAGCGTTTCCTGGGTCGTCCCCGGGGTCTCCTCTATTAGCAAATTATGGTGGAAAATAAGGATTTGGTATATAACAAAAGTTCATCTCAATACTTTGTTATATACCCTTTGTTGGCAATGACAGAGGTCAAATGTTTTCTGTAAGTCTTCACAAGGTTTTCACACAGTGTTGCTGGTATTTTGTCTCATCGTCATGCTGAAAGACCCAGCCACGTTATATCTTCAATGCCCTTGCTGATGGAAGGAGGTTTTCACTCAAAAACTCATGATACATGGCCCCATTCATTCTTTCCTTTACACGGATCAGTCGTCCTGGTCTCTTTGCAGAAAAACAGCCCATGGGCGTCCATGAAAAAGATGTTGCTTGGATGGCAGCATTTGTTTCTCCAAAACCTGTATGTACCTTTCAGCATTAATGGTGCCTTCACAGATGTGTAAGTTACCCATGCCATCACAACTGCTGGCTTTTGAGCTTTGCGTCCATAACAGTCCGGATGGTTCTTTTCCTCTTTGGCCCGGAGGACACGGCGTCCATAGTTTCCAAAAACAATTTGAAATGTGGACTCTTCGGACCACAGAACACTTTTCCATTTTGCATCAGTCCATCTTAGATGAGCTCGGGCCCAGAGAAGCCGGGGGCGTTTCTGGGTGTTGTTGATAAATGGCTTTTGCCTTTTGCCTTTAGCGTCCTCTTTCACGCGCACCCTCCCCCCTTTAACGTCCGCATGCTGTCCTCAGTCACGTCCACCTTTCCTCTATATAAGCAGCGTGTCGGCAGGAAATTCTCCATCAGTCAGTCAAGCGGATATATATATATATATATATATATATATATATATATATACATGCAAAATATATATTGTCCTATCAAATTATTGAAAGAAATTATTTAGTCGTGTCCTTTTGTTGTTTTAGGTTTGGCAGTTGGGCTCATCCTCTCCCAACTTCACTTTGGAAGGCCATGAGAAAGGGGTCAGTTGCCTCGACTATTACGGTGGCGGAGACAAGCCCTACCTGATATCAGGGACTGATGACCGTCAGATCAAAATCTGGGACTACCAGGTAGTC
>NW_026904537.1:0-14391 GCF_024500275.1 Phycodurus eques | reverse complement strand
GGCCTCTTCCAAGCCTCTCGGAGGTCGTGGGGCAGAACGGCGAGCGTAATAGTACTCAGTTTCGCTCGAGTACCATGACGACCGATTTGACTTCGGCACAACTTTAGGTCGCTTAATTTCAGCCGAGCGGGCTAGGAATTAACACAGACAAGCCTTGGGAATCCAGCTTTCAAGGGAGGCCTCTTCCAAGCCTCTCGGAGCTTCTGGGGCCGAACGGCGAGCGTCGAAGCACTCGGTTTCGCTTCAATAGTAGGCCTTTATTGACTAAATTGTAACATGACAACCTATGTGACTTTGGCAGGACTTTTTAGCGCTTACTTTTGAGCTGGTGGGCTAAGATTTGAAACAAACGATCGGTGGGAATCCAGCTTTCTGGGGAGGCCTCCCCCGAGTCTCTGGACGGCTGTGGGGGCGAACGGCGAGCGTCAAAGCACTCTGTTTCTCTCCAGTAGTTGGCCTTTATTGAGTAAATTGTAACAACGACCTATGTGATTTTGGCAGGACTTTTTAGCGCCTACTTTTCAGCTACTGGGCTAAGATTTGAAATAAACGATCGGTGGGAATCCAGCTTTCAGGGGAGGCCTCTTTCAAGCCTCTCAGAGGTTGTGGGGCCGAGCGGTGAGCGTCAAAGCACTCGGTTTCGCTCCAGTAGTAGGCCTTTATTGACTAAATTGTAACATGACGACCTATGTGATTTCGGCAGGACTTTTTAGCGCCTACTTTTCAGCTACTGGGCTAAGATTTGAAACAAACGATCGGTGGGAATCCAGCTTTCAGGGGAGGCCTCCCCCGAATCTCTGGACGGTTGTGGGGCCGAACGGTGAGCGTCAAAGCACTCAGTTTCTCTCCAGTCGTAGGCCTTTATTGACTAAATTGTAACATGACGACCTATGTGAATTTGGCAGGACTTTTTAGTGCCTACTTTTGAACTAGTGGGCTAAGATTTGAAACAAACGATCGGTGGGAATCCAGCTTTCAGGGGAGGCCTCCCCTGAGTCTCTGGACGGCTGTGGGGCTGAGCGGCGATCGTTAAAGCACTCAGTTTCGGTCCAGTGATAGGCCTTTATTGACTAAATTGTAACATGACGACCTATGTAATTTTGGCAGGACTTTTTAGCGCTTACGTTTGAGCTAGTGGGCTAAGATTTAATACAAACGATCGGTGGGAATCCAGCTTTCAGGGGAGGCCTCCCCCGAGTCTCTGGACGGCTGTGGGGCCGAGCGGCGAGCGTTAAAGCACTCAGTTTCGCTCGAGTACCATGACGACCGATTTGACTTCGGCACGACTTTAGGTCGCTTAATTTCAGCCTAGGGGGCTAGGAATTCACACAGACAAGCCTTGGGAATCCAGCTTTCAAGGGAGGCCACTTCCAAGCCTCTCGGAGCTTGTGGGGCCGAACGGCGAGCGTCGAAGCACTCGGTTTCGCTTCAATAGTAGGCCTTTATTGACTAAATTGTAACATGACAACCTATGTGACTTTGGCAGGACTTTTTAGCGCTTACTTTTGAGCTAGTGGGCTAAGATTTGAAATAAACGATCGGTGGGAATCCAGCTTTCAGGGGAGGCCTCCCCCGAGTCTCTGGACGGCTGTGGGGGCGAACGGCGAGCGTCAAAGCACTCTGTTTCTCTCCAGTAGTTGGCCTTTATTTAGTAAATTGTAACAACGACCTATGTGATTTTGGCAGGACTTTTTAGCACCTACTTTTCAGCTACTGGGCTAAGATTTGAAATAAACGATCGGTGGGAATCCAGCTTTCAGGGGAGGCCTCTTTCAAGCCTCTCAGAGGTTGTGGGGCCGAGCGGTGAGCGTCAAAGCACTCGGTTTCGCTCCAGTAGTAGGCCTTTATTGACTAAATTGTAACATGACGACCTATGTGATTTTGGCAGGACTTTTTAGCGCCTACTTTTCAGCTACTGGGCTAAGATTTGAAACAAACGATCGGTTGGAATCCAGCTTTCAGGGGAGGCCTCCCCCGAATTTCTGGCCGGTTGTGGGGCCGAACGGTGAGCGTCAAAGCACTCAGTTTCTCTCCAGTCGTAGGCCTTTATTGACTAAATTGTAACATGACGACCTATGTGAATTTGGCAGGACTTTTTAGTGCCTACTTTTGAACTAGTGGGCTAAGATTTGAAACAATCGATCGGTGGGAATCCAGCTTTCAGGGGAGGCCTCCCCTGAGTCTCTGGACGGCTGTGGGGCTGAGCGGCGATCGTTAAAGCACTCAGTTTCGGTCCAGTAATAGGCCTTTATTGACTAAATTGTAACATGACAACCTATGTGACTTTGGCAGGACTTTTTAGCGCTTACTTTTGAGCTAGTGGGCTAAGATTTGAAATAAACGATCGGTGGGAATCCAGCTTTCAGGGGAGGCCTCCCCCGAGTCTCTGGACGGCTGTGGGGACGAAAGGCGAGCGTCAAAGCACTCGGTTTCTCTCCAGTAGTTGGCCTTTATTGAGTAAATTGTAACAACGACCTATGTGATTTTGGTAGGTCTTTTTAGCGCCTACTTTTCAGCTACTGGGCTAAGATTTGAAATAAACGATCGGTGGGAATCCAGCTTTCAGGGGAGGCCTCTTTCAAGCCTCTCAGAGGTTGTGGGGCCGAGCGGTGAGCGTCAAAGCACTCGGTTTCGCTCCAGTAGTAGGCCTTTATTGACTAAATTGTAACATGACGACCTATGTGATTTTGGCAGGACTTTTTAGCGCCTACTTTTGAGCTACTGGGCTAAGATTTGAAACAAACAATCGGTGGGAATCCAGCTTTCAGGGGAGGCCTCCTCTGAGTCTCTGGACGGCTGTGGGGCTGAGCGGCAATCGTTAAAGCACTCAGTTTCGGTCCAGTGATAGGCCTTTATTGACTAAATTGTAACATGACGACCTATGTGATTTTGGCAGGACTTTTTAGCGCTTACGTTGGAGCTAGTGGGCTAAGATTTAAAACAAACGATCGGTGGGAATCCAGCTTTCAGGGGAGGCCTCCCCCGAGTCTCTGGACGGCTGTGGGGCCGAGCGGCGAGCTTTAAAGCACTCGGTTTCGCTCCAGTAGTAGGCCTTTATTTACTAAATTGTAACATGACAACCCATGTGACTTTGGCAGGACTTTTTAGCGCTTACTTTTTACCTAGTGCACTAAGATTTGAAACAAACGATCTGTGGGAATCCAGCTTTCAGGGGAGTCTTCCCCCGAGTCTCTGGATGGCTGTGGGGCCGAGCGGCGAGCTTTAAAGCACTCAGTTTCGCTCGAGTACCATGACGACCGATTTGACTTCGGCACGACTTTAGGTCGCTTAATTTCAGCTTAGCAGGCTAGGAATTCACACAGACAATCCTTGGGAATCGAGCTTTCAGGGGAGGCCACTTCCAAGCCTCTCAGAGGTCGTGGGGCCTAACGGCGAGCGTCAAAGCACTCGGTTTCGGTCCAGTAGGAGGCCTTCATTTACTAAATTGTAACATGATGACCTATGTGATTTTGGCAGGACGTTTTAGCGCCTACTTTTCAGCTACTGGGCTAAGATTTGAAACAAACCATCGGTGGGAATCCAGCTTTCAGGGGAGACTTCTTCCAAGCCTCTCGGAGGTTGTGGGGCCGAACGGCGAGCGTTAAAGCACTCGGTTTCGCTCCAGTAGTAGGCCTTTATTGACTAAATTGTACCATGACGACCTATGTGATTTTGGCAGGACTTTTTAGCGCCTACTTTTCAGCTACTGGCCGAAGATTTGAAACAAACGATCGGTGGGAATCCAGCTTTCAGGGGAGGCCTCCCCCGAATCTCTGGACGGCTGTGGGGCCGAACGGTGAGCGTCAAAGCACTCGGTTTCTCTCCAGTCGTAGGCCTTTATTGACTAAATTGTAACATGACGACCTATGTGATTTTGGCAGGACTTTTTAGCGCCTACTTTTCAGCTACTGGGCTAAGATTTGAAACAAACGATCGGTGGGAATTCAGCTTTCAGGGGAGTCCTCCCCCGAGTCTCTGGACGGCTGTGGGGCCGAGCGGCGAGCGTCAAAGCACTCGGTTTCTCTCCAGTCATAGGCCTTTATTGACTAAATTGTACCATGACGACCTTTGTGATTTTGGCAGGACTTTTTAGCGCCTACTTTTCAGCTACTGGGCGAAGATTTGAAACAAACGATCGGTGGGAATCCAGCTTTCAGGGGAGGCCTCTTCCAAGCCTCTCGGAGGTCGTGGGGCCGAACGGCGAGCGTTATAGCACTCGGTTTCTCTCCAGTAGTAGGCCTTTATTGACTAAATTGTAACATGACGACCTATGTGACTTTGGCAAGACTTTTTAGCGCCTACGTTTGACCTAGTGGGCTAGGATTTGAAACAAATGATCGGTGGGAATCCAGCTTTCAGGGGAGGCCTCCCCCGAGTCTCTGGACGCCTGTGGGGCCGAGCGGCGACGGTTAAAGCACTCAGTTTCGCTCGAGTACCATGACGACCGATTTGACTTCGGCACGACTTTAGGTCGCTTAATTTCAGCCTAGCGGGCTAGGAATTCACACAGACAATCCTTGGGAATCCAGCTTTCAGGGGATGCCACTTCCATGCCTCTCAGAGGTCGTGGGGCCTAACGGCGAGCGTCAAAGCACTCGGTTTCGGTCCAGTAGGAAGCGTTTATTGACTAAATTGTAACATGACGACCTATGTGATTTTGGCAGGACTTTTTAGCGCCTACTTTTCAGCTACTGGGCGAAGATTTGAAACAAACGATCGGTGGGAATCCAGCTTTCAGGGGAGGTCTCTTCCAAGCCTCTCGGAGGTCGTGGGGCATAACGGCGAGCGTCAAAGCACTCGTTTTCGGTCCAGTAGTAGGCCTTTATTGACTAAATTGTACCATGACGACCTATGTGATTTTGGCAGGACATTTTAGCGCTTACTTTTGAGTTAGTGGGCTAAGATTTGAAACACATTATCGGTGGGAATCCAGCTTTCAGGGGAGTCCTCCCCCGAGTCTCTGGACGGCTGTGGGGCCGAGCGGCGAGCATTAAAGCACTCAGTTTCGGTCCAGTAGGAGGCCTTTATTGACTAAATTGTAACATGACGAAATATGTGATTTTGGCAGGACTTTTTAGCGCCTACTTTTCAGCTACTGGGCTAAGATTTGAAAGAAACGATCGGTGGGAATCCAGCTTTCAGGGGAGGCCTACCCCGAGTCTCTGGACTGCTGTGGGGCCGAGCGGCGACCGTTTAAAGCACTCAGTTTCGCTCGAGTACCATGACGACCGATTTGACTTCGGCACGACTTTAGGTCGCTTAATTTCAGCCTAGCGGGCTAGGAATTCACACAGACAATCCTTGGGAATCCAGCTTTCAGGGGAGGCTTCTTCCAAACCTCTCGGAGGTTGTGGGGCCGAACGGCAAGCGTTAAAGCACTCGGTTTCGCTCCAGTAGTAGGCCTTTATTGACTAAATTGTACCATGACGACCTATGTGATTTTGGCAGGACTTTTTAGCGCCTACTTTTCAGCTACTGGCCGAAGATTTGAAACAAACGATCGGTGGGAATCCAGCTTTCAGGGGAGGCCTCCCCCGAATCTCTGGACGGCTGTGGGGCCGAACGGTGAGCGTCAAAGCACTCGGTTTCTCTCCAGTCGTAGGCCTTTATTGACTAAATTGTAACATGACGACCTATGTGATTTTGGCAGGACTTTTTAGCGCCTACTTTTCAGCTACTGGGCTAAGATTTGAAACAAACGATCGGTGGGAATTCAGCTTTCAGGGGAGTCCTCCCCCGAGTCTCTGGACGGCTGTGGGGCCGAGCGGCGAGCGTCAAAGCACTCGGTTTCTCTCCAGTCATAGGCCTTTATTGACTAAATTGTACCATGACGACCTTTGTGATTTTGGCAGGACTTTTTAGCGCCTACTTTTCAGCTACTGGGCGAAGATTTGAAACAAACGATCGGTGGGAATCCAGCTTTCAGGGGAGGCCTCTTCCAAGCCTCTCGGAGGTCGTGGGGCCGAACGGCGAGCGTTATAGCACTCGGTTTCTCTCCAGTAGTAGGCCTTTATTGACTAAATTGTAACATGACGACCTATGTGACTTTGGCAAGACTTTTTAGCGCCTACGTTTGACCTAGTGGGCTAAGATTTGAAACAAATGATCGGTGGGAATCCAGCTTTCAGGGGAGGCCTCCCCCGAGTCTCTGGACGCCTGTGGGGCCGAGCGGCGACCGTTAAAGCACTCAGTTTCGCTCGAGTACCATGACGACCAATTTGACTTCGGCACGACTTTAGGTCGCTTAATTTCAGCCTAGCGGGCTAGGAATTCACACAGACAATCCTTGGGAATCCAGCTTTCAGGGGATGCCACTTCCATGCCTCTCAGAGGTCGTGGGGCCTAACGGCGAGCGTCAAAGCACTCGGTTTCGGTCCAGTAGGAAGCGTTTATTGACTAAATTGTAACATGACGACCTATGTGATTTTGGCAGGACTTTTTAGCGCCTACTTTTCAGCTACTGGGCGAAGATTTGAAACAAACGATCGGTGGGAATCCAGCTTTCAGGGGAGGCCTCTTCCAAGCCTCTCGGAGGTCGTGGGGCATAACGGCGAGCGTCAAAGCACTCGTTTTCGGTCCAGTAGTAGGCCTTTATTGACTAAATTGTACCATGACGACCTATGTGATTTTGGCAGGACATTTTAGCGCTTACTTTTGAGTTAGTGGGCTAAGATTTGAAACACATTATCGGTGGGAATGCAGCTTTCAGGGGAGGCCTCTTCCAAGCCTCTCGGAGGTCGTGGGGCAGAACGGCGAGCGTCATAGCACTCGGTTTCTCTCCAGTAGTAACCCTTTATTGACTAAATTGTAACATCACAACCTATGTGATTTTGGCAGGACTTTTTAGCGCCTACTTTTCAGCTACTGGGCTAAGATTTGAAACAAACGATCGGTGGTAATCCAGCTTTCAGGGGAGGCCTCTCCCGAGTCTCTGGACAGCTGTGGGGCCGAGCGGCGAGCGTAATAGCACTCAGTTTCGCTCGAGTACCATGACGACCGATTTGACTTCGGCACAACTTTAGGTCGCTTAATTTCAGCCGAGCGGGCTAGGAATTAACACAGACAAGCCTTGGGAATCCAGCTTTCAAGGGAGGCCTCTTCCAAGCCTCTCGGAGTTTGTGGGGCCGAACGGCGAGCGTCGAAGCACTCGGTTTCGCTTCAATAGTAGGCCTTTATTGACTAAATTGTAACATGACAACCTATGTGACTTTGGCAGGACTTTTTAGCGCTTACTTTTGAGCTAGTGGGCTAAGATTTGAAACAAACGATCGGTGGGAAGCCAGCTTTCAGGGGAGGCCTCCCCCGAGTCTCTGGACGGCTGTGGGGGCGAACGGCGAGCGTCAAAGCACTCTGTTTTTCTCCAGTTGTTGGCCTTTATTGAGTAAATTGTAACAACGACCTATGTGATTTTGGCAGGACCTTTTAGCGCCTACTTTTCAGCTACTGGGCTAAGATTTGAAATAAACGATCGGTGGGAATCCAGCTTTCAGGGGAGGCCTCTTTCAAGCCTCTCAGAGGTTGTGGGGCCGAGCGGTGAGCGTCAAAGCATTCGGTTTCGCTCCAGTAGTAGGCCTTTATTGCCTAAATTGTAACATGACGACCTATGTGATTTTGGCAGGACTTTTTAGCGCCTACTTTTCAGCTACTGGGCTAAGATTTGAAACAAACGATCGGTGGGAATCCAGCTTTCAGGGGAGGCCTCCCCCGAATCTCTGGACGGTTGTGGGGCCGAACGGTGAGCGTCAAAGCACTCAGTTTCTCTCCAGTCGTAGGCCTTTATTGACTAAATTGTAACATGACGACCTATGTGAATTTGGCAGGACTTTTTAGTGCCTACTTTTGAACTAGTGGGCTAAGATTTGAAACAAACGATCGGTGGGAATCCAGCTTTCAGGGGAGGCCTCCCCTGAGTCTCTGGACGGCTGTGGGGCTGAGCGGCGATCGTTAAAGCACTCAGTTTCGGTCCAGTGATAGGCCTTTATTGACTAAATTGTAACATGACAACCTATGTGATTTTGGCAGGACTTTTTAGCGCTTACGTTTGAGCTAGTGGGCTAAGATTTAAAACAAACGATCGGTGGGAATCCAGCTTTCAGGGGAGGCCTCCCCCGAGTCTCTGGACGGCTGTGGGGCCGAGCGGCGAGCGTTAAAGCACTCAGTTTCGCTCGAGTACCATGACCATCGATTTGACTTCGGCACGACTTTAGGTCGCTTAATTTCAGCCTAGGGGGCTAGGAATTCACACAGAGAAGCCTTGGGAATCCAGCTTTCAAGGGAGGCCTCTTCCAAGCCTCTCGGAGCTTGTGGGGCCGAACGGCGAGCGTCGAACCACTCGGTTTCGCTTCAATAGTAGGCCTTTATTGACTAAATTGTAACATGACAACCTATGTGACTTTGGCAGGACTTTTTAGCGCTTACTTTTGAGCTAGTGGGCTAAGATTTGAAATAAACGATCGGTGGGAATCCAGCTTTCAGGGGAGGCCTCCCCCGAGTCTCTGGACGGCTGTGGGGGCGAACGGCGAGCGTCAAAGCACTCTGTTTCTCTCCAGTAGTTGGCCTTTATTGAGTAAATTGTAACAACGACCTATGTGATTTTGGCAGGACTTTTTAGCGCCTACTTTTCAGCTACTGGGCTAAGATTTGAAATAAACGATCGGTGGGAATCCAGCTTTCAGGGGAGGCCTCTTTCAAGCCTCTCAGAGGTTGTGGGGCCGAGCGGTGAGCGTCAAAGCACTCGGTTTCGCTCCAGTAGTAGGCCTTTATTGACTAAATTGTAACATGACGACCTATGTGATTTTGGCAGGACTTTTTAGCGCCTACTTTTGAGCTACTGGGCTAAGATTTGAAACAAACGATCGGTGGGAATCCAGCTTTCAGGGGAGGCCTCCCCTGAGTCTCTGGACGGCTGTGGGGCCGAACGGTGAGCGTCAAAGCACTCAGTTTCTCTCCAGTCGTAGGCCTTTATTGACTAAATTGTAACATGACGACCTATGTGAATTTGGCAAGACTTTTTAGTGCCTACTTTTGAACTAGTGGGCTAAGATTTGAAACAAACGATCGGTGGGAATCCAGCTTTCAGGGGAGTCCTCCCCTGAGTCTCTGGACGGCTGTGGGGCTGAGCGGCGATCGTTAAAGCACTCAGTTTCGGTCCAGTGATAGGCCTTTATTGACTAAATTGTAACATGACGACCTATGTGATTTTGGCAGGACTTTTTAGCGCTTACGTTTGAGCTAGTGGGCTAAGATTTAAAACAAACGATCGGTGGGAATCCAGCTTTCAGGGGAGGCCTCCCCCGAGTCTCTGGACGGCTGTGGGGCCGAGCGGCGAGCGTTAAAGCACTCAGTTTCGCTCGAGTACCATGACGACCGATTTGACTTCGGCACGACTTTAGGTCGCTTAATTTCAGCCTAGCGGGCTAGGAATTCACACAGACAAGCCTTGGGAATCCAGCTTTCAAGGGAGGCCTCTTCCAAGCCTCTCGGAGCTCGTGGGGCCGAACGGCGAGCGTCGAAGCACTCGGTTTTGCTCCAGTAGTAGGCCTTTATTGACTAAATTGTAACATGACAACCTATGTGACTTTGGCAGGACTTTTTAGCGCTTACTTTTGAGCTAGTGGGCTACGATTTGAAACAAACGATCGGTGGGAATCCAGCTTTCAGGGGAGGCCTCCCCCGAGTCTCTGGACGGCTGTGGGGACGAACGGCGAGCGTCAAAGCACTCGGTTTCTCTCCAGTAGTAGGCCTTTTTTGAGTAAATTGTAACCTGACGACCTATGTGATTTTGGCAGGACCTTTTAGCGCCTACTTTTCAGCTACTGGGCTAAGATTTGAAACAAACGATCGGTGGGAATCCAGCTTTTGGGGGAGGCCTCCCCCGAGTCTCTGGACGGCTGTGGGGCCGAGCGGCGAGCTTTAAAGCACTCGGTTTCGCTCCAGTAGTAGGCCTTTATTGACTAAATTGTAACATGACAACCCATGTGACTTTGGCAGGACTTTTTAGCGCTTACTTTTTACCTAGTGCACTAAGATTTGAAACAAACGATCTGTGGGAATCCAGCTTTCAGGGGAGTCCTCCCCTGAGTCTCTGGACGGCTGTGGGGCTGAGCGGCGATCGTTAAAGCACTCAGTTTCGGTCCAGTGATAGGCCTTTATTGACTAAATTGTAACATGACGACCTATGTGATTTTGGCAGGACTTTTTAGCGCTTACGTTTGAGCTAGTGGGCTAAGATTTAAAACAAACGATCGGTGGGAATCCAGCTTTCAGGGGAGGCCTCCCCCGAGTCTCTGGACGGCTGTGGGGCCGAGCGGCGAGCGTTAAAGCACTCAGTTTCGCTCGAGTACCATGACGACCGATTTGACTTCGGCACGACTTTAGGTCGCTTAATTTCAGCCTAGCGGGCTAGGAATTCACACAGACAAGCCTTGGGAATCCAGCTTTCAAGGGAGGCCTCTTCCAAGCCTCTCGGAGCTCGTGGGGCCGAACGGCGAGCGTCGAAGCACTCGGTTTTGCTCCAGTAGTAGGCCTTTATTGACTAAATTGTAACATGACAACCTATGTGACTTTGGCAGGACTTTTTAGCGCTTACTTTTGAGCTAGTGGGCTACGATTTGAAACAAACGATCGGTGGGAATCCAGCTTTCAGGGGAGGCCTCCCCCGAGTCTCTGGACGGCTGTGGGGACGAACGGCGAGCGTCAAAGCACTCGGTTTCTCTCCAGTAGTAGGCCTTTTTTGAGTAAATTGTAACCTGACGACCTATGTGATTTTGGCAGGACCTTTTAGCGCCTACTTTTCAGCTACTGGGCTAAGATTTGAAACAAACGATCGGTGGGAATCCAGCTTTTGGGGGAGGCCTCCCCCGAGTCTCTGGACGGCTGTGGGGCCGAGCGGCGAGCTTTAAAGCACTCGGTTTCGCTCCAGTAGTAGGCCTTTATTGACTAAATTGTAACATGACAACCCATGTGACTTTGGCAGGACTTTTTAGCGCTTACTTTTTACCTAGTGCACTAAGATTTGAAACAAACGATCTGTGGGAATCCAGCTTTCAGGGGAGTCCTCCCCCGAGTCTCTGGACGGCTGTGGGGCCGAGTGGCGAGCTTTAAAGCACTCAGTTTCGCTCGAGTACCATGACGACCGATTTGACTTCGGCACGACTTTAGGTCGCTTAATTTCAGCCTAGCGGGCTAGGAATTCACACAGACAATCCTTGGGAATCCAGCTTTCAGGGGAGGCCACTTCCAAGCCTCTCAGAGGTCGTGGGGCCTAACGGCGAGCGTCAAAGCACTCGGTTTCGGTCCAGTAGGAGGCCTTCATTTACTAAATTGTAACATGATGACCTATGTGATTTTGGCAAGACGTTTTAGCGCCTACTTTTCAGCTACTGGGCTAAGATTTGAAACAAACCATCGGTGGGAATCCAGCTTTCAGGGGAGGCTTCTTCCAAGCCTCTCGGAGGTTGTGGGGCCGAACGGCGAGCGTTAAAGCACTCGGTTTCGCTCCAGTAGTAGGCCTTTATTGACTAAATTGTACCATGACGACCTATGTGATTTTGGCAGGACTTTTTAGCGCCTACTTTTCAGCTACTGGCCGAAGATTTGAAACAAACGATCGGTGGGAATCCAGCTTTCAGGGGAGGCCTCCCCCGAATCTCTGGACGGCTGTGGGGCCGAACGGTGAGCGTCAAAGCACTCGGTTTCTCTCCAGTCGTAGGCCTTTATTGAGTAAATTGTAACAACGACCTATGTGACTTTGGCAGGACTTTTTAGCGCTTACTTTTGAGCTAGTGGGCTAAGATTTGAAACAAACGATCGGTGGGAATCCAGCTTTCTGGGGAGGCCTCCCCCGAGTCTCTGGACGGCTGTGGGGGCGAACGCCGAGCGTCAAAGCACTCTGTTTCTCTCCAGTAGTTGGCCTTTATTGAGTAAATTGTAACAACGACCTATGTGATTTTGGCAGGACTTTTTAGCGCCTACTTTTCAGCTACTGGGCTAAGATTTGAAATAAACGATCGGTGGGAATCCAGCTTTCAGGGGAGGCCTCTTTCAAGCCTCTCAGAGGTTGTGGGGCCGAGCGGTGAGCGTCAAAGCACTCGTTTTCGGTCCAGTAGTAGGCCTTTATTGACTAAATTGTACCATGACGACCTATGTGATTTTGGCAGGACATTTTAGCGCTTACTTTTGAGTTAGTGGGCTAAGATTTGAAACACATTATCGGTGGGAATCCAGCTTTCAGGGGAGTCCTCCCCCGAGTCTCTGGACGGCTGTGGGGCCGAGCGGCGAGCATTAAAGCACTCAGTTTCGGTCCAGTAGGAGGCCTTTATTGACTAAATTGTAACATGACGATCTATGTGATTTTGGCAGGACTTTTTAGCGCCTACTTTTCAGTTACTGGGAGAAGATATGAAACAAACGATCGGTGGGAATCCAGCTTTCAGGGGAGGCCTCTTCCAAGCCTCTCGGAGGTCGTGGGGCCGAACGGCGAGCGTTATAGCACTCGGTTTCTCTGCAGTAGTAGGCCTTTATTGACTAAATTGTAACATGACGACCTATGTGACTTTGGCAAGACTTTTTAGCGCCTACGTTTGACCTAGTGGGCTAAGATTTGAAACAAATGATCGGTGGGAATCCAGCTTTCAGGGGAGGCCTCCCCCGAGTCTCTGGACGCCTGTGGGGCCGAGCGGCGACCGTTAAAGCACTCAGTTTCGCTCGAGTACCATGACGACCGATTTGACTTCGGCACGACTTTAGTTTCGCTTAATTTCAGCCTAGCGGGCTAGGAATTCACACAGACAATCCTTGGGAATCCAGCTTTCAGGGGATGCCACTTCCATGCCTCTCAGAGGTCGTGGGGCCTAACGGCGAGCGTCAAAGCACTCGGTTTCGGTCCAGTAGGAAGCGTTTATTGACTAAATTGTAACATGACGACCTATGTGATTTTGGCAGGACTTTTTAGCGCCTACTTTTCAGCTACTGGGCGAAGATTTGAAACAAACGATCGGTGGGAATCCAGCTTTCAGGGGAGGCCTCTTCCAAGCCTCTCTGAGGTCGTGGGGCATAACGGCGAGCGTCAAAGCACTCGTTTTCGGTCCAGTAGTAGGCCTTTATTGACTAAATTGTACCATGACGACCTATGTGATTTTGGCAGGACATTTTAGCGTTTACTTTTGAGTTAGTGGGCTAAGATTTGAAACACATTATCGGTGGGAATCCAGCTTTCAGGGGAGTCCTCCCCCGAGTCTCTGGACGGCTGTGGGGCCGAGCGGCGAGCATTAAAGCACTCGGTTTCGGTCCAGTAGGAGGCCTTTATTGACTAAATTGTAACATGACGATCTATGTGATTTTGGCAGGACGTTTTAGTGCCTACTTTTCAGCTACTGGGCTAAGATTTGAAAGAAACGATCGGTGGGAATCCAGCTTTCAGGGGAGGCCTCTTCCAAGCCTCTCGGAGGTCGTGGGCCCGAACGGCGAGCGTCAAAGCACTCGGTTTCGCTCCAGTAGTAACCCTTTATTGACTAAATTGTAACATGACAACCTATGTGACTTTGGCAGGACTTTTTAGCGCTTACTTTTCACCGAGTGCGCTAAGATTTAAAACAAACGATGCGTGGGAATCCAGCTTTCAGGGGAGTCCTCCCCCGAGTCTCTGGACGGCTGTGTGGCCGAGCGGCGACCGTTAAAGCACTCAGTTTCGGTCGAGTACCATGACGACCAATTTGACTTCGGCACGACTTTAGGTCGCTTAATTTCAGCCTAGCGGGCTAGGAATTCACACAGACAAGCCTTGGGAATCCAGCTTTCAAGGGAGGCCTCTTCCAAGCCTCTCGGAGCTCGTGGGGCCGAACGGCGAGCGTCGAAGCACTCGGTTTCGCTCCAGTAGTAACCCTTTATTGACTAAATTGTAACATCACAACCTATGTGACTTTGGCAGACTTTTTTCCGCCTACTTTTCAGCTAATGGGCTAAGATTTGAAACAAATGATCGGCGGGAATTCAGCTTTCAGTGGAGGCCTCCCCCGAGTCTCTGGACGGCTGTGGGGCCGAACGGCGACCGTCAAAGCACTCGGTTTCTCTCCAGTAGTAGGCCTTTATTGAGTAAATTGTAACATGACGACCTATGTGATTTTGGCAGGACTTTTTAGCGCCTACTTTACAGCTACTGGGCTAAGATTTAAAACAAACGATCGGTGGGAATCCAGCTTTCAGGGGAGGCCTCTTCCAAGCCTCTCGGAGGTCATGGGGCCGAACGGCGAGCGTCAAAGCACTCGGTTTCGCTCCAGCAGTAGGCCTTTATTGACTAAATTGTAACATGACTACCTATGTGACTTTGGTTGGACTTTTTAGCGCTTACTTTTGAGCTAGTTGGCTAAGATTTGAAACAAACGATCGGTGGGA
>NW_026904536.1:0-14520 GCF_024500275.1 Phycodurus eques | reverse complement strand
GCCGAGCGGGCTAGGAATTCACACAGACAAGCCGTGGGAATCCAGCTTTCAAGGGAGGCCTCTTCTAAGCTTCTCGGAGCTCGTGGGGCCGAACGGCGAGCGTCGAAGCACTCTGTTTCGCTCCAGTAGTAGGCCTTTCTTGACTAAATTGTAACATGACAACCTATGTGACTTTGGCAGGACTTTTTAGCGCTTACTTTGAACTAGTGGGCTAAGATTTGAAACAAACGATCGGTGGGAATCCAGCTTTTAGGGGAGGCCTCCCCCGAGTCTCTGGACAGCTGTGTGGCCGAGCGGCGAGCGTTAAAGCACTCAGTTTCGCTCGAGTACCATGACGACCGATTTGACTTCGGCACGACTTTAGGTTGCTTAATTTCAGCCGAGCGGGCTAGGAATTCACACAGACAAGCCGTGGGAATCCAGCTTTCAAGGGAGGCCTCTTCCAAGCCTCTCGGAGCTCGTGGGGCGGAACGGCGAGCGTCGAAGCACTCGGTTTCGCTCCAGTAGTCGGCCTTTATTGACTAAATTGTAACATGACAACCTATGTGACTTTGGCAGGACTTTTTAGCGCTTACTTTTGATCTAGTGGGCTAAGATTTGAAACAAACGATCGGTGGGAATCCAGCTTTCAGGGGAGGCCTCCCCCAAGTCTCTGGACGGCTGTGGGACCGAGTGGCGAGTGTTAAAGCACTCAGTTTCGCTCGAATACCATTACGACCGATTTGACTTCGGCACGACTTTAGGTCACTTAATTTCAGCCTAGCGGGCTAGGAATTCACACAGACAATCCTTGGGAATCCAGCTTTCAGGGGAGGCCTCTTCCAAGCCTCTCAGAGGTCGTGGGGCCGAACGGCGAGCGTCAAAGCACTCGGTTTCGCTCCAGTAGTAGGCCTTTATTGACTAAATTGTAACATGATGACCTATGTGACTTTGGCAGGACTTTTTAGCGCTTACTTTTGAGCTAGTGGGCTAAGATTTTGAACAAACGATCGATGGGAATCCAGCTTTCAGGGGAGGCCTCCCCCAAGTCTCTGGACGGCTGTGGGGCCGAACGGCGAGCGTCGAAGCACTCGGTTTCGCTCCAGTAGTAGGCCTTTATTGACTAAATTGTAACATGACGATCTATGTGACTTTGGCAGGACATTTTAGCGCCTACTCTTGAACTAGTGGGCTAAGATTTGAAACAAACGATCGGTGGGAATCCAGCTTTCAGGGGACGCCACCCCCGAGTCTCTGGACGGCTGTGGGACCGAGTGGCGACTGTTAAAGCACTCGGTTTCGCTCCAGTAGTAGGTCTTTATTCACTAAATTGTAACATGACGACCTATGTGACTTTGGCAGGACTTTTTAGCGCTTACTTTTGAGCTAGTGGGCTAAGATTTTGAACAAACGATCGATGGGAATCCAGCTTTCAGGGGAGGCCTCCCCCGAGTCTCTGGACGGCTGTGGGGCCGAGCGGCAAGCGTTAAAGCACTCAGTTTCGCTCGAGTACCATGATGACCGATTTGACTTCGGCACAACTTTAGGTCGCTTAATTTCAGCCGAGCGGGCTAGGACTTCACACAGACAAGTCTTGGGAATCCAGATTTCAAGGGAGGCCTCTTCCAAGCCTCTCGGAGGTCGTGGGGCCGAACGGCGAGCGTCGAAGCACTCGGTTTCGCTCCAGTAGTAGGCCTTTCTTGACTAAATTGTAACATGACAACCTATGTGATTTTTGGCAGGACTTTTTAGCGCTTACTTTTGAGCTAGTGGGCTAAGATTTGAAACAAACGATCGGTGGGAATCCAGCTTTTAGGGGAGGCCTCCCCCGAGTCTCTGGACAGCTGTGTGGCCGAGCGGCGAGCGTTAAAGCACTCAGTTTCGCTCGAGTACCATGACGACCGATTTGACTTCGGCACGACTTTAGGTCGCTTAATATCAGCCGAGCGGGCTAGGAATTCACACAGACAAGCCGTGGGAATCCAGCTTTCAAGGGAGGCCTCTTCTAAGCTTCTCGGAGCTCGTGGGGCCGAACGGCGAGCGTCGAAGCACTCTGTTTCGCTCCAGTAGTAGGCCTTTCTTGACTAAATTGTAACATGACAACCTATGTGACTTTGGCAGGACTTTTTAGCGCTTACTTTTGAACTAGTGGGCTAAGATTTGAAACAAACGATCGGTGGGAATCCAGCTTTTAGGGGAGGCCTCCCCCGAGTCTCTGGACAGCTGTGTGGCCGAGCGGCGAGCGTTAAAGCACTCAGTTTCGCTCGAGTACCATGACGACCGATTTGACTTCGGCACGACTTTAGGTTGCTTAATTTCAGCCGAGCGGGCTAGGAATTCACACAGACAAGCCGTGGGAATCCAGCTTTCAAGGGAGGCCTCTTCCAAGCCTCTCGGAGCTCGTGGGGCGGAACGGCGAGCGTCGAAGCACTCGGTTTCGCTCCAGTAGTCGGCCTTTATTGACTAAATTGTAACATGACGACCTATGTGATTTTGGCAGGACTTTTTAGCGCTTACGTTTGAGCTAGTGGGCTAAGATTTAAAACAAACGATCGGTGGGAATCCAGCTTTCAGGGGAGGCCTCTTCCAAGCCTCTCAGAGGTCGTGGGGCCGAACGGCGAGCGTTAAAGCACTCGGTTTCTCCCCAGTAGTAGGCCTTTATTGACTAAATTGTAACATGACGATCTATGTGACTTTGGCAGGACTTTTTAGCGCCTACTTTTGAGCTAGTGGGCTAAGATTTGAAACAAACGATCGGTGGGAATCCAGCTTTCAGGGGAGGCCTCCCCCAAGTCTCTGGACGGCTGTGGGACCGAGTGGCGAGCGTTAAAGCACTCAGTTTTGCTCTAATACCATTACGACCGATTTGACTTCGGCACGACTTTAGGTGACTTAATTTCAGCCTAGCGGGCTAGGAATTCACACATACAATCCTTGGGAATCCAGCTTTCAGGGGAGGCCTCTTCCAAGCCTCTCAGAGGTCGTGGGGCCGAACGGCGAGCGTTAAAGCACTCGGTTTCGCTCCAGTAGTAGGCCTTTATTGACTAAATTGTAACATGACGACCTATGTGACTTTGGCAGGACTTTTTAGCGCTCACTTTTGAGCTAGTGGGCTAAGATTTGAAACAAACGATCGGTGGGAATCCAGCTTTCAGGGGACGCCACCCCCGAGTCTCTGGACGGCTGTGGGACCGAGTGGCGACTGTTAAAGCACTCGGTTTCGCTCCAGTAGTAGGTCTTTATTCACTAAATTGTAACATGACGACCTATGTGACTTTGGCAGGACTTTTTACCGCTTACTTTTGAGCTAGTGGGCTAAGATTTTGAACAAACGATCGATGGGAATCCAGCTTTCAGGGGACGCCACCCCCGAGTCTCTGGACGGCTGTGGGACCGAGTGGCGACTGTTAAAGCACTCGGTTTCGCTCCAGTAGTAGGTCTTTATTCACTAAATTGTAACATGACGACCTATGTGACTTTGGCAGGACTTTTTAGCGCTTACTTTTGAGCTAGTGGGCTAAGATTTTGAACAAACGATCGATGGGAATCCAGCTTTCAGGGGAGGCCTCCCCCGAGTCTCTGGACGGCTGTGGGGCCGAGCGGCAAGCGTTAAAGCACTCAGTTTCGCTCGAGTACCATGATGACCGATTTGACTTCGGCACAACTTTAGGTCGCTTAATTTCAGCCGAGCGGGCTAGGACTTCACACAGACAAGCCTTGGGAATCCAGATTTCAAGGGAGGCCTCTTCCAAGCCTCTCGGAGGTCGTGGGGCCGAACGGCGAGCGTCGAAGCACTCGGTTTCGCTCCAGTAGTAGGCCTTTCTTGACTAAATTGTAACATGACAACCTATGTGATTTTGGCAGGACTTTTTAGCGCTTACTTTTGAGCTAGTGGGCTAAGATTTGAAACAAACGATCGGTGGGAATCCAGCTTTTAGGGGAGGCCTCCCCCGAGTCTCTGGACAGCTGTGTGGCCGAGCGGCGAGCGTTAAAGCACTCAGTTTCGCTCGAGTACCATGACGACCGATTTGACTTCGGCACGACTTTAGGTCGCTTAATATCAGCCGAGCGGGCTAGGAATTCACACAGACAAGCCGTGGGAATCCAGCTTTCAAGGGAGGCCTCTTCTAAGCTTCTCGGAGCTCGTGGGGCCGAACGGCGAGCGTCGAAGCACTCTGTTTCGCTCCAGTAGTAGGCCTTTCTTGACTAAATTGTAACATGACAACCTATGTGACTTTGGCAGGACTTTTTAGCGCTTACTTTTGAACTAGTGGGCTAAGATTTGAAACAAACGATCGGTGGGAATCCAGCTTTTAGGGGAGGCCTCCCCCGAGTCTCTGGACAGCTGTGTGGCCGAGCGGCGAGCGTTAAAGCACTCAGTTTCGCTCGAGTACGATGACGACCGATTTGACTTCGGCACGACTTTAGGTTGCTTAATTTCAGCCGAGCGGGCTAGGAATTCACACAGACAAGCCGTGGGAATCCAGCTTTCAAGGGAGGCCTCTTCCAAGCCTCTCGGAGCTCGTGGGGCGGAACGGCGAGCGTCGAAGCACTCGGTTTCGCTCCAGTAGTCGGCCTTTATTGACTAAATTGTAACATGACAACCTATGTGACTTTGGCAGGACTTTTTAGCGCTTACTTTTGATCTAGTGGGCTAAGATTTGAAACAAACGATCGGTGGGAATCCAGCTTTCAGGGGAGGCCTCCCCCAAGTCTCTGGACGGCTGTGGGACCGAGTGGCGAGTGTTAAAGCACTCAGTTTCGCTCGAATACCATTACGACCGATTTGACTTCGGCACGACTTTAGGTCACTTAATTTCAGCCTAGCGGGCTAGGAATTCACACAGACAATCCTTGGGAATCCAGCTTTCAGGGGAGGCCTCTTCCAAGCCTCTCAGAGGTCGTGGGGCCGAACGGCGAGCGTCAAAGCACTCGGTTTCGCTCCAGTAGTAGGCCTTTATTGACTAAATTGTAACATGATGACCTATGTGAATTTGGCAGGACTTTTTAGCGCTTACTTTTGAGCTAGTGGGCTAAGATTTTGAACAAACGATCGATGGGAATCCAGCTTTCAGGGGAGGCCTCCCCCAAGTCTCTGGACGGCTGTGGGGCCGAACGGCGAGCGTCGAAGCACTCGGTTTCGCTCCAGTAGTAGGCCTTTATTGACTAAATTGTAACATGACAACCTATGTGACTTTGGCAGGACTTTTTAGCGCTTACTTTTGATCTAGTGGGCTAAGATTTGAAACAAACGATCGGTGGGAATTCAGCTTTCAGGGGAGGCCTCCCCCAAGTCTCTGGACGGCTGTGGGGCCGAACGGCGAGCTTCAAAGCACTCGGTTTCTCCCCAGTAGTAGGCCTTTATTGACTAAATTGTAACATGACGATCTATGTGACTTTGGCAGGACATTTTAGCGCGTACTTTTGAACGAGTGGGCTAAGATTTGAAAAAAAACGATCGGTGGGAAACCAGCTTTCAGGGGAGGCCTCCCCCGAGTCTCTGGACAGCTGTGGGGCCGAACGGCGAGCGTTACAGCACTCTGTTTCGGTCCCAGTAATAGGCCTTTATTGACTAAATTGTAACATGACGATCTATGTGACTTTGGCAGGACTTTTTAGCGCCTACTTTTGAGCTAGTGGGCTAAGATTTGAAACAAACGATCGGTGGGAATCCAGCTTTCAGGGGAGGCCTCCCCCAAGTCTCTGGATGGCTGTGGGACCGAGTGGCGAGCGTTAAAGCACTCAGTTTCGCTCGAATACCATTACGACCGATTTGACTTCGGCACGACTTTAGGTCACTTAATTTCAGCCTAACGGGCTAGGAATTCACACAGACAATCCTTGGGAATCCAGCTTTCAGTGGAGGCCTCTTCCAAGCCTCTCAGAGGTCGTGGGGCCGAACGGCGAGCGTTAAAGCACTCGGTTTCTCCCCAGTAGTAGGCCTTTATTGACTAAATTGTAACATGACGATCTATGTGACTTTGGCAGGACTTTTTAGCGCCTACTTTTGGACTAGTGGGCTAAGATTTGAAACAAACGATCGGTGGGAAACCAGCTTTCAGGGGAGGCCTCCCCCGAGTCTCTGGACAGCTGTGGGGCCGAGCGGCGAGCGTTAAAGCACTCTGTTTCGGTCCAGTAATAGGCCTTTATTGACTAAATTGTAACATGACGACCTATGTGATTTTGGCAGGACTTTTTAGCGCTTACGTTTGAGCTAGTGGGCTAAGATTTAAAACAAACGATCGGTGGGAATCCAGCCTTCAGGAGAGGCCTCTTCCAAGCCTCTCAGAGGTCGTGGGGCCGAACGGCGAGCGTTAAAGCACTCGGTTTCTCCCCAGTAGTAGGCCTTTATTGACTAAATTGTAACATGACGATCTATGTGACTTTGGCAGGACTTTTTAGCGCCTACTTTTGAGCTAGTGGGCTAAGATTTGAAACAAACGATCGGTGGGAATCCAGCTTTCAGGGGAGGCCTCCCCCAAGTCTCTGGATGGCTGTGGGACCGAGTGGCGAGCGTTAAAGCACTCAGTTTCGCTCGAATACCATTACGACCGATTTGACTTCGGCACGACTTTAGGTCACTTAATTTCAGCCTAGCGGGCTAGGAATTCACACAGACAATCCTTGGGAATCCAGCTTTCAGTGGAGGCCTCTTTCCAAGCCTCTCAGAGGTCGTGGGGCCGAACGGCGAGCGTCAAAGCACTCGGTTTCGCTCCAGTAGTAGGCCTTTATTGACTAAATTGTAAAATGACGATCTATGTGACTTTGGCAGGACGTTTTAGCGCCTACTTTTGGACTAGTGGGCTAAGATGTGAAACAAACGATCGGTGGGAAACCAGCTTTCAGGGGAGGCCTCCCCCGAGTCTCTGGACAGCTGTGGGGCCGAGCGGCGAGCGTTAAAGCACTCTGTTTCGGTCCAGTAATAGGCCTTTATTGACTAAATTGTAACATGACGACCTATGTGATTTTGGCAGGACTTTTTAGCGCTTACGTTTGAGCTAGTGGGCTAAGATTTAAAACAAACGATCGGTGGGAATCCAGCTTTCAGGGGAGGCCTCCCCCAAGTCTCTGGACGGCTGTGGGACCGAGTGGCGAGCGTTAAAGCACTCAGTTTCGCTCGAATACCATTACGACCGATTTGACTTCGGCACGACTTTAGGTCACTTAATTTCAGCCTAGCGGGCTAGGAATTCACACAGACAATCCTTGGGAATCCAGCTTTCAGTGGAGGCCTCTTCCGAGCCTCTCAGAGGTCGTGGGGCCGAACGGCGAGCGTCGAAGCACTCGGTTTCGCTCCAGTAGTAGGCCTTTCTTGACTAAATTGTAACATGACAACCTATGTGACTTTGGCAGGACTTTTTAGCGCTTACTTTTGAGCTAGTGGGCTAAGATTTGAAACAAACGATCGGTGGGAATCCAGCTTTCAGGGGAGGCCTCCCCCGAGTCTCTGGACAGCTGTGTGGCCGAGCGGCGAGTGTTAAAGCACTCAGTTTCGCTCGAGTACCATGACGACCGATTTGACTTCGGCACGACTTTAGGTCGCTTAATTTCAGCCGAGCGGGCTAGGAATTCACACAGACAAGCCTTGGGAATCCAGCTTTCAAGGGAGGCCTCTTCCAAGCCTCTCGGAGGTCGTGGGGCCGAACGGCGAGCGTCGAAGCACTCGGTTTCGCTCCAGTAGTAGGCCTTTCTTGACTAAATTGTAAATTGACAACCTATGTGACTTTGGCAGGACTTTTTAGCGCTTACTTTTGAGCTAGTGGGCTAAGATTTGAAACAAACGATCGGTGGGAATCCAGCTTTCAGGGGAGGCCTCCCCCGAGTCTCTGGACAGCTGTGTGGCCGAGCGGCGAGCGTTAAAGCACTCAGTTTCGCTCGAGTACCATGACGACAGATTTGACTTCGGCACGACTTTAGGTCGCTTAATTTCAGCCGAGCGGGCTAGGCATTCACACAGACAAGCCGTGGGAATCCAGCTTTCAAGGGAGGCCTCTTCCAAGCCTCTCGGAGCTCGTGGGGCCGAACGGCGAGCGTCGAAGCACTCGGTTTCGCTCCAGTAGTAGGCCTTTCTTGACTAAATTGTAACATGACAACCTATGTGACTTTGGCAGGACTTTTTAGCGCTTACTTTTGAGCTAGTGGGCTAAGATTTGAAACAAACTATCGGTGGGAATCCAGCTTTCAGGGGAGGCCTCCCCCGAGTCTCTGGACAGCTGTGTGGCCGAGCGGCGAGCGTTAAAGCACTCAGTTTCGCTCGAGTACCATGACGACCGATTTGACTTCGGCACGACTTTAGGTCGCTTAATTTCAGCCGAGCGGGCTAGGCATTCACACAGACAAGCCTTGGGAATCCAGCTTTCAAGGGAGGCCTCTTACAAGCCTCTCGGAGCTCGTGGGGCCGAACGGCGAGCGTCGAAGCACTCGGTTTCGCTCCAGTAGTAGGCCTTTATTGACTAAATTGTAACATGACAACCTATGTGACTTTGGCAGGACTTTTTAGCGCTTACTTTTGATCTAGTGGGCTAAGATTTGAAACAAACGATCGGTGGGAATTCAGCTTTCAGGGGAGGCCTCCCCCAAGTCTCTGGACGGCTGTGCGGCCGAACGGCGAGCTTCAAAGCACTCTGTTTCTCCCCAGTAGTAGTCCTTTATTGACTAAATTGTAACATGACGATCTATGTGACTTTGGCAGGACATTTTAGCACCTACTTTGGAACTAGTGGGCTAATATTTGAAAAAAATGATCGGTGGGAAACCAGCTTTCAGGGGAGGCCTCCCCCGAGTCTCTGGACAGCTGTGGGGCCGAGCGGCGAGCATTAAAGCACTCTGTTTCGGTCCAGTAATAGGCCTTTATTGACTAAATTGTAACATTACGACCTATGTGATTTTGGCAGGACTTTTTAGCGCTTACATTTGAGGTAGTGGGCTAAGATTTAAAACAAACGATCGGTGGGAATCCAGCTTTCAGGGGAGGCCTCTTCTAAGCCTCTCATAGGTCGTGGGGCCGAACGGCGAGCGTTAAAGCACTCAGTTTCGGTCCAGTAGTAGGCCTTTATTGACTAAATTGTAACATGACAACCTATGTGACTTTGGCAGGACTTTTTAGCGCTTACTTTTGAGCTAGTGGGCTACAATATGAAACAAACGATCGGTGGGAATCCAGCTTTCAGGGGAGGCCTCCCCCAAGTCTCTGGACGGCTGTGGGACCGAGTGGCGAGCGTTAAAGCACTCAGTTTCGCTCGAATACCATTACGACCGATTTGACTTCGGCACGACTTTAGGTCACTTAATTTCAGCCGAGCGGGCTAGGAATTCACACAGACAAGCCTTGGGAATCCAGCTTTCAAGGGAGGCCTCTTCCAAGCCTCTCGGAGGTCGTGGGGCCGAACGGCGAGCGTCGAAGCACTCGGTTTCGCTCCAGTAGTAGGCCTTTCTTGACTAAATTGTAAATTGACAACCTATGTGACTTTGGCAGGACTTTTTAGCGCTTACTTTTGAGCTAGTGGGCTAAGATTTGAAACAAACGATCGGTGGGAATCCAGCTTTCAGGGGAGGCCTCCCCCGAGTCTCTGGACAGCTGTGTGGCCGAGCGGCGAGCGTTAAAGCACTCAGTTTCGCTCGAGTACTATGACGACAGATTTGACTTCGGCACGACTTTAGGTCGCTTAATTTCAGCCGAGCGGGCTAGGCATTCACACAGACAAGCCGTGGGAATCCAGCTTTCAAGGGAGGCCTCTTCCAAGCCTCTCGGAGCTCGTGGGGCCGAACGGCGAGCGTCGAAGCACTCGGTTCCGCTCCAGTAGTAGGCCTTTATTGACTAAATTGTAACATGACAACCTATGTGACTTTGGCAGGACTTTTTAGCGCTTACTTTTGATCTAGTGGGCTAAGATTTGAAACAAACGATCGGTGGGAATTCAGCTTTCAGGGGAGGCCTCCCCCAAGTCTCTGGACGGCTGTGGGGCCGAACGGCGAGCGTCAAAGCACTCTGTTTCTCCCCAGTAGTAGGCCTTTATTGACTAAATTGTAACATGACGATCTATGTGACTTTGGCAGGACATTTTAGCGCCTACTTTGGAACTAGTGGGCTAATATTTGAAAAAAACGATCGGTGGGAAACCAGCTTTCAGGGGAGGCCTCCCCCGAGTCTCTGGACGGCTGTGGGGCCGAACGGCGAGCGTCAAAGCACTCGGTTTCTCCCCAGTAGTAGGCCTTTATTGACTAAATTGTAACATGACGATCTATGTGACTTTGGCAGGACATTTTAGCGCCTACTTTTGAACGAGTGGGCTCAGATTTGAAAAAAACGATCGGTGGGAAACCAGCTTTCAGGGGAGGCCTCCCCCGAGTCTCTGGACGGCTGTGGGACCGAGTGGCGAGCGTTAAAGCACTCAGTTTCGCTCGAATACCATTACGACCGATTTGACTTCGGCACGACTTTAGGTCACTTAATTTCAGCCTAGCGGGCTAGGAATTCACACACACAATCCTTGGGAATCCAGCTTTCAGTGGAGGCCTCTTCCAAGCCTCTCAGAGGTCGTGGGGCCGAACGGCGAGCGTCAAAGCACTCGGTTTCGCTCCAGTAGTAGGCCTTTATTGACTAAATTGTAACATGACGACCTATGTGACTTTGGCAGGACTTTTTAGCGCTTACTTTTGAGCTAGTGGGCTAAGATTTGAAACAAACGATCGGTGGGAATCCAGCTTTCAGGGGAGGCCTCCCCCGAGTCTCTGGACGGCTGTAGGGCCGAGCGGCGAGCGTTAAAGCACTCAGTTTCGCTCGAGTACCATGACGACCGATTTGACTTCGGCACGACTTTAGGTCGCTTAATTTCAGCCGAGCGGTCTAGGAATTCACACAGACAAGCCTTGGGAATCCAGATTTCAAGGGAGGCCTCTTCCAAGCCTCTCGGAGGTCGTGGGGCCGAACGGCGAGCATCGAAGCACTCGGTTTCGCTCCAGTAGTAGGCCTTTCTTGACTAAATTGTAACATGACAACCTATGTGACTTTGGCAGGACTTTTTAGCGCTTACTTTTGAGCTAGTGGGCTAAGATTTGAAACAAACGATCGGTGGGAATCCAGCTTTAAGGGGAGGCCTCCCCCGAGTCTCTGGACAGCTGTGTGGCCGAGCGGCGAGCGTTAAAGCACTCAGTTTCGCTCGAGTACCATGACGACCGATTTGACTTCGGCACGACTTTAGGTCGCTTAATTTCAGCCGAGCGGGCTAGGAATTCACACAGACAAGCCGTGGGAATCCAGCTTTCAAGGGAGGACTCTTCCAAGCCTCTCGGAGCTCGTGGGGCCGAACGGCGAGCGTCGAAGCACTCGGTTTCACTCCAGTAGTAGGCCTTTATTGACTAAATTGTAACATGACAACCTATGTGACTTTGGCAGTACTTTTTAGCGCTTACTTTTGATCTAGTGGGCTAAGATTTGAAACAAACGATCGGTGGGAATTCAGCTTTCAGGGGAGGCCTCCCCCAAGTCTCTGGACGGCTGTGGGGCCGAACGGCGAGCGTCAAAGCACTCGGTTTCTCCCCAGTAGTAGGCATTTATTGACTAAATTGTAACATGACGATCTATGTGACTTTGGCTGGACATTTTAGCGCCTACTTTGGAACGAGTGGGCTCAGATTTGAAAAAAACGATCGGTGGGAAACCAGCTTTCAGGGGAGGCCTCCCCCGAGTCTCTGGACGGCTGTGGGACCGAGTGGCGAGCGTTAAAGCACTCAGTTTCGCTCGAATACCATTACGACCGATTTGACTTCGGCACGACTTTAGGTCACTTAATTTCAGCCTAGCGGGCTAGGAATTCACACACACAATCCTTGGGAATCCAGCTTTCAGTGGAGGCCTCTTCCAAGCCTCTCAGAGGTCGTGGGGCCGAACGGCGAGCGTCAAAGAACTCGGTTTCGCTCCAGTAGTAGGCCTTTATTGACTAAATTGTAACATGACGACCTATGTGACTTTGGCAGGACTTTTTAGCGCTTACTTTTGAGCTAGTGGGCTAAGATTTGAAACAAACGATCGGTGGGAATCCAGCTTTCAGGGGAGGCCTCCCCCGAGTCTCTGGACGGCTGTAGGGCCGAGCGGCAAGCGTTAAAGCACTCAGTTTCGCTCGAGTACCATGACGACCGATTTGACTTCGGCACGACTTTAGGTCGCTTAATTTCAGCCGAGCGGGCTAGGAATTCACACAGACAAGCCTTGGGAATCCAGCTTTCAAGGGAGGCCTCTTCCAAGCCTCTCGGAGGTCGTGGGGCCGAACGGCGAGCGTCGAAGCACTCGGTTTCGCTCCAGTAGTAGGCCTTTCTTGACTAAATTGTAACATGACAACCTATGTGACTTTGGCAGGACTTTTTAGCGCTTACTTTTGAGCAGGTGGGCTAAGATTTGAAACAAACGATCGGTGGGAATCCAGCTTTCAGGGGAGGCCTCCCCCGAGTCTCTGGACAGCTGTGTGGCCGAGCGGCGAGTGTTAAAGCACTCAGTTTCGCTCGAGTACCATGACGACCGATTTGACTTCGGCACGACTTTAGGTCGCTTAATTTCAGCCGAGCGGGCTAGGAATTAACACAGACAAGCCGTGGGAATCCAGGTTTCAAGGGAGGCCTCTTCCAAGCCTCTCGGAGCTTGTGGGGCCGAACGGCGAGCGTCGAAGCACTCGGTTTCGCTCCAGTAGTAGGCCTTTATTGACTAAATTGTAACATGACAACCTATGTGACTTTGGCAGGACGTTTTAGCGCTTACTTTTGATCTAGTGGGCTAAGATTTGAAACAAACGATCGGTGGGAATTCAGCTTTCAGGGGAGGCCTCCCCCAAGTCTCTGGACGGCTGTGGGGCCGAACGGCGAGCTTCAAAGCACTCGGTTTCTCCCCAGTAGTAGGCCTTTATTGACTAAATTGTAACATGACGATCTATGTGACTTTGGCAGGACATTTTAGCGCCTACTTTTGAACGAGTGGGCTAAGATTTGAAAAAAACGATCGGTGGGAAACCAGCTTTCAGGGGAGGCCTCCCCCGAGTCTCTGGACAGCTGTGGGGCCGAACGGCGAGCGTTACAGCACTCTGTTTCGGTCCAGTAATAGGCCTTTATTGACTAAATTGTAACATGAAGACCTATGTGATTTTGGCAGGACTTTTTAGCGCTTACGTTTGAGCTAGTGGGCTAAGATTTAAAACAAACGATCGGTGGGAATCCAGCTTTCAGGGGAGGCCTCTTCCAAGCCTCTCAGAGGTCGTGGGGCCGAACGGCGAGCGTTAAAGCACTCGGTTTCTCCCCAGTAGTAGGCCTTTATTGACTAAATTGTAACATGACGATCTATGTGACTTTGGCAGGACTTTTTAGCGCCTACTTTTGAGCTAGTGGGCTAAGATTTGAAACAAACGATCGGTGGGAATCCAGCTTTCAGGGGAGGCCTCCCCCAAGTCTCTGGATGGCTGTGGGACCGAGTGGCGAGCGTTAAAGCACTCAGTTTCGCTCGAATACCATTACGACCGATTTGACTTCGGCACGACTTTAGGTCACTTAATTTCAGCCTAACGGGCTAGGAATTCACACAGACAATCCTTGGGAATCCAGCTTTCAGTGGAGGCCTCTTCCAAGCCTCTCAGAGGTCGTGGGGGCCGAACGGCGAGCGTTAAAGCACTCGGTTTCTCCCCAGTAGTAGGCCTTTATTGACTAAATTGTAACATGACGATCTATGTGACTTTGGCAGGACTTTTTAGCGCCTACTTTTGGACTAGTGGGCTAAGATTTTGAAACAAACGATCGGTGGGAAACCAGCTTTCAGGGGAGGCCTCCACCGAGTCTCTGGACAGCTGTGGGGCCGAGCGGCGAGCGTTAAAGCACTCTGTTTCGGTCCAGTAATAGGCCTTTATTGACTAAATTGTAACATGACGACCTATGTGATTTTGGCAGGACTTTTTAGCGCTTACGTTTGAGCTAGTGGGCTAAGATTTAAAACAAACGATCGGTGGGAATCCAGCCTTCAGGAGAGGCCTCTTCCAAGCCTCTCAGAGGTCGTGGGGCCGAACGGCGAGCGTTAAAGCACTCGGTTTCTCCCCAGTAGTAGGCCTTTATTGACTAAATTGTAACATGACGATCTATGTGACTTTGGCAGGACTTTTTAGCGCCTACTTTTGAGCTAGTGGGCTAAGATTTGAAACAAACGATCGGTGGGAATCCAGCTTTCAGGGGAGGCCTCCCCCAAGTCTCTGGATGGCTGTGGGACCGAGTGGCGAGCGTTAAGCACTCAGTTTCGCTCGAATACCATTACGACCGATTTGACTTCGGCACGACTTTAGGTCACTTAATTTCAGCCTAGCGGGCTAGGAATTCACACAGACAATCCTTGGGAATCCAGCTTTCAGTGGAGGCCTCTTTCCAAGCCTCTCAGAGGTCGTGGGGCCGAACGGCGAGCGTCAAAGCACTCGGTTTCGCTCCAGTAGTAGGCCTTTATTGACTAAATTGTAAAATGACGATCTATGTGACTTTGGCAGGACGTTTTAGCGCCTACTTTTGGACTAGTGGGCTAAG
>NW_026904535.1:0-14527 GCF_024500275.1 Phycodurus eques | reverse complement strand
GAGCTGGTGGGCTAAGATTTGAAACAAACGATCGTGGGAATTCAGCTTTCAGGGGGAGGCCTCCCCCGATTCTCTTGGGGGGGACAGCTTGTTTTTGGGGCCGAACGGGAGCGTCAAAGCCTTCTGTTTATTCGCTCCAGTAGTGGGGCCTTTATTGACGTAAATTGTAACATGACAACGTATGTGACGTTGGCAGGACTTTTTTAGCGCTACTTTTCACCTAGTGCGCTAAGATTTGAACAAACGTCGGTGGGATCCCAGCTTCAGGGGATAGGTGCTTCTTCCAAGCCACTCGGACGTCGTGGGGCCTAACGGCGGGCGTCAAAGCACTCGTTTTCGCTTCCATAAGGAGGCCTTATATATGACTAAATTGTAACTGACAACCTATTGACTTTGGCAGGACGTTTTTAGCGCTTCTTTTGACCTAGTGTGGCTAAATTTGAAATAACGATCGGTGGAGATTCCAGCTTCAAGTGGAGTCCTCCCCGAGTCTCTGGACGGCTGTGGGGCCCGAGCGGGCGACCGTTAAACGACTCAGTTTCGCTCGCAGGAGTACCATGACGACCGTTTGACTTCGCACGACTTTAGGTCGCTGAATTTACAGCCTAGCGGGCTAGGAATTCACACAGACATCCTGGGGAACCAGCTTCCGGGGAGGCCGTCTTCCCAGCTCTCGGAGCTCGTGGGGCTGAATACGTGCGAGCGTCGAAAGCACTCGGTTTCGAGCTCCAGATCGTAGCCTTGATTGACTAAATTGTAACTTGACGCCTATGTGACTTGGCAAGACTATAGCGCTACTTTTGAGCTGGTGGGCTACAGATTGAACAGACGATCGGTGGAATCCCGCTTTGAGGGGAGGCCTCCCCCGAGTCTCTGGACAGCTGTGGGGCCGAACGGCGAGCGTCATCAAGCACTCGTTTTCGTCTCTCCAGTAGTGGCTTTATTGACTAAATTGTAACATGGACATACCGTTATGTGACTTTGCAGGACTAGCCCTACTATTTCACTAGTGGCTAAGATTGAAACAACGATCGGTGGGAATCCAGCTTTCAGGGGAGTCCTCCCCGAGTCTCTGGGACGGCTGGGGGGCCGAGCGGCAGAGCAGTTAAAGCACTCAGTTTCGGTCCAGTAGGAGGCCTTTATTGATAAATTGTAACATGACGACCTATGTGATTTTGGCAGAGACTTTTTAGCGCTTACTTTGAGCTAGTGCGCGTAAGATTTGAAACAAACGATCGGTGGAATCAGCTTTCAGGGGAGGCCTCCCCCAAGTCTCTGACGGCTTTCGTGGCCGAACGGCAGAGCGTCAAAGCACTCGGTTTCTGCTCAGTAGGGCCTTTATGACTAAATGTAACATGACACCTATGTGACTTTGGCAGGACTTTTAGCGCTTACTTTGAGCTAGCTGGGCTAAGATTTGAAACAAACGATGCGTGGGAATCCAGCTTTCAGGGGAGGCCTCTTCCCAAAGCCTCTCGGAGCTCTCGTGGGGCCGAACGGCGAGCGTCGAAGCACTCCGTTCGCTCCAGTAGTAGCCTTTATTGACTAAATTGTAACATGACGACCGATGTGATTTTGGCAGGACTTTTTAGCGGCCTACTTTTCAGCACTTGCTTAAGATTTGAAACAAACGATCGGTGGGATGCAGCTGTTCCAGGGGAGGCCTCTTCCAAGCCTCTCGAGGTCATGGGGCCGAACGGTTGAGAGCGACCGTCAACGCACTCGGTTTCGCTCCAGCATAGGCTTTATTGACCTAAATTGTAAACCTGAACAACCTAGTGTGACTTTGGCAGGACTTTTTAGCGCTTACTTTTGAGCTAGTTGGCTAGATTGGAACAAACGATCGTTTGGATTCCAATTTCAGGGGAGGCCTCCCCCGAGTCTCTGGAATGGCTGTGGGGCCGAACGGCGTCGTCAAAGCCACTCGTTTCTCTCCGTCGTAGGCTTTAATGACGAAATTGTAACATGACGAACTTTGTGATTTTTGCAGGACTTTATAGCGCTTACGTTTGAGCTAGTGGGCTAAAGATTTCACCCAAACGTCGTGGATCCTCTTTCAGGGGAGGCCTACCCCGAGTCTCTGGACTGCTGTGGGGCCGAGCCGGCGACCGTTAAAGCACTCAGTTTTTCGGCTCGATTCCATGACGAACGTTTGA
The DNA here is from genome assembly GCF_024500275.1 of Phycodurus eques. Classification (NCBI taxonomy): domain Eukaryota; kingdom Metazoa; phylum Chordata; class Actinopteri; order Syngnathiformes; family Syngnathidae; genus Phycodurus; species Phycodurus eques. The sequence continues at coordinate 12,371 of NW_026904535.1, read as the reverse complement.
CTTTCGGCAACGAATTTAGGTCGCTTTATTTCAGCCTATCGGGCTAGGATTCACTACAGAACAGCCTTGGGATCCACTTTCACAAGGGAGGCCTCTTCCAAGCCTCTCGGAAGCTTGTGGGGCTGAACCGGCGACGTCGAACACTCGTTGTTCGCTCCAGTCGTAGCCCTTTAATGACTAAATTTAACATGACACCTATGTGACTTTGGCAAGACTTTTTAGTGCTTACTTTTGAGCTAGTGGGCTAAGATTTGAAACAAACTATCGGTGGGAATCCAGCTTCAGGGGAGGCCTCCCCCGGTCCTCTGACGCTGTGGGGGCCGAACGACGAGCGTCAAAAGCAGCTCGTTTTTCCGGGCTCCAGTAGTGGGCCTTTATTGACTACATTGTTAACATGACGACCTTGGATTTGGCAGGATACTTTTTTGCGCGTACTTTTCAGCTACTGGGCTAATATTTTGAAAACAAAACGATCGGTGGAATCCAGCTTTTCAAGGGAGCTCCCCTTCTCTGGACGGCTGTGGGGCCGAGCGGCGAGCGTTAAACGCACTCAGTTTCGGTCCAGTAATAGGCCTTTATTGCTAATTGTAACATGACGACCTATTTGATTTTGGCAGGACTTTTTTAGCGCTTTACGTTTGAGCTAGTGGGGCTAAGAATTTAAAACAAACGATCGGTGGAATCCGCTTTCAGGGAGGCCTACCCCGAGTCCTCTGGACTGCTGTGGGGCCGAGCGGGGCGACCGTTACAGCAACTCAGTTTCGCTCGAGTAGCATGAAGACCTGTATTGACTTCGGCAACACTTTAGGTCACTTAATTTAAGCCTAGGGGATAGGAATTCACACAGAACAAGCCTGGGAAATCCAGCTTTCAAGGAGGGCCTCTTCCATAAGAATCGCGGAGCTTGTGGGGGGGCTGACGGCGAGCGGTTCGAAGCACTCGGTTTCGCTCCAGGTCGTAGGCCTTATGACAAATTGTAAACTGACGAAACCTATGCTGACTTTGGCAAGACTTTTTAGCGCTTACTTTTGAGCTGGTGGGCTAAGATTTGAAACAAAACGATCGGGTGGGAATCCAGCTTTCAGGGGAGGCTACCCAGAGTCTCTGGACAGCTGTGGGGCCGAACGGCGAGCGTCAAAGCACTCGTTCGCTCCAGTAGTGGCCTTTATTGACTAAATTGGAACATACAACGTAGTGACTTGGCAGGACTTTCTTTTAGCGGCTTACTTTTCACTAGTGCGCTAAGATTGAAACAAAACGATCGGTGAATCCAGCTTTCAGAGGAGTCCTCCCCGAGGTCTCTGGATGCTGTGGGCGAACGGCCGGAGCGGTAAAGCAATCAGTTTCGGTCCAGTAAGAGGCCTTTATGGCTAAATTGTAACATGACGACCTATGTGATTTTGGCAGGACATTTTAGCGCTTACTTTTGAGCTAGTGCGCTAAGATTTTGAAACAAACGATCGGTGGGAATCCAGCTTTCAGGGGAGGCCTCCCCCGGAGTCTCTGGACGGCTTTCGGGTCGCGAAGGCCGAGCGTCAAAGCACTCGTTCTCTCCAGTAGTTGGCCTTTATTGACTAATTGTAACATGACGACCTATGTGATTTTGGCAGGACTTTTTAGCGCCTACTTTTCAGCTACTGGGCTAAGTTGAAACAACGATTGGTGGAATCCAGCTTTCAGGGAGGCCTCCCCCGAGTCTCTGGACGGCTTGTGGGGCGAGTGGCGAGCGTTTTAAGCACTCCGTTTCGGTCCAGTAGGAGGCCTTATTGGCTAAATTGTACATGACGACCTATGTGATTTTGGCAGGACTTTTTAGCACCTACTTTTCAGCTACTGGGCTAAGATTGAAACAAACGATCGGTGGATGCAGCTTTAAGGGGGGGGCCCTTCCAATCTCTTGGAGGTCGTGGGGCAAACGGCGAGGCCAAAAGCACTCGGTTCGCTCCAGTAAGTAGGCCTTTATGATAAATGTAACATGACCCGACCATGTGATTTTGGAGGACTTTTTTTGCCGCCTACTTTTCAGATACTGGGCTAAGATTTGAACAAACGATCGGTGGAATCCAGCTTGCAGGGGAGGACCCCCTGAGTCCTTGGACGACTTGTGGGGAGTGCGCGCGAGCGTTTTAAAGCATCAATTTCGTCCAGTAATAGGCCTTTATTGACGAAATTGTAACATGACGGACCTATGGATTTTGCCAGGACTTTTTAGCGCTTACGTTTTGAGCTAGTGGCGCTAAGATTTTAAAACAAACGATCGGTGGGAACCAGCTTTCAGGGGAGGCTACACCGAGGGTCTCTGGATGCTGTGGGGCCCGAGCGCGGACACGTTAAAGCATCAAGTTTCGCTCGAGTTCCATGACGACCGATTTGACTTCGGCACGACTTTAGGTCGCTTAATGTCAGCTAGCGGCTAGGAATTCACACAAGACAAGCATGGCGATCCAGCTTTCAAGGAGGCATCTTTCCAGCCTCTCGAGCTTGGCTGAACGCGTCGAGCGTTCGAAGCACTCGGTTTCGTCGTTGTAGGCCTTTAATGACTAAATTGTAACATGACGACCTATGTGACTTTGGCAAGACTTTTCTAGAATGCTTACGTTTTTGAGCTAGTGGGCTAAGATTTGAAACAAACGATCGGTGGGAATCCAGCTTTCAGGGGGAGGCTCCCCGAGTCTCTGGACAGCTGTGGGGCCGAACGACGAGCTTCAATTGCATCGTTTTGGCCCAGTAGGGGCCTTTATTGAATAAATTGTAAAATGACGACCTATGTGATTTGGCAGGACTTTTTTGCGTCCCCTACTTTTTCAGTATGGGGCTAAGATTTGAAACAAACGATCGGTGGGAATCCAGCTTTCAGGGGAGGCCTCCATGAGTCTCTGGACGGGATGTGGGGCCCCGAGCGGTTACGCTGTTGTTTAAAGCACGCAGTTTCGGTCCAGTAATAGGCTTTATTGACTAAATTGTAACATGACGACATGTGATTTGCAGGAACTTTTAGCGCTACGTTTGAGCTCAGTGGGCGAAGATTTAAATACAAACGACGGTGGAAAATCCAACTTTCAGGGGAGGCCTACCCCGAGTCTCTGGACTGCTGTGGGGCGAGCGGCGACCGTTTTTTAAAGACACTCAGTTGTCGTCGAGTACCATGACGACCGATTGACTAGGCACGACTTAGGTCGCTTAATTTCAGCCCTAGCGGGCTAGGAATTCATCAGACAATCCTGGGAATCCAGCTTTCAGGGGAGGCCACTTCAAGCCTCTAGAAGTCATGGGGCCTATCCGAGCGTTTCAAAGCACTCGGTTTCGCCAGTAGTAGGCATTTTATTGACTAATTGGTACACATGACGACATGGGACTTGGCAAGACTTTTATTAGCGCTCAACTTTTAGCTGTGGGCTTAAGATTGAAACAAAAGTTCGGTGGGAATACAGCTTTAAGGGGAGGGGGCCTTACCCCGAGTCTCTGGACGAACCTGTGGGCGCCGAACGCGGCGAGCGTGCTCAAAGCACTCTGTTTCGCTACCAGTAATAGGTCGCTTTATTGACTAAATTGTAACATGACGACTATGTGACTTTGGCAGGACTTTTAGCGCCTACGTTTTGAGCTAGGGGGCTAAGAGATTTGAAACAAACGATCGGTGGGAAATCCAGCTGTCAGGGGAGGCTTACTCACGAGTCTCTGGACCGGCCGTGGGCCGAGCGGCGAGCGTTAAAGCACTCAGTTTCGCTCCAGTAGGGAGGCCTTTATGAACTAATTGTAACATGACGAACCTATGTGACGTCGAGCACGGACTTTAGCGTCACTACTCTTCAGCTAACCTAGCGGCGCAGAATTCGACACAGACACGCGGTGGGAATCAGCTTTCAGGGGAGCCTCTGCACAAGCTCTCGGAGCCTCGTGGGCCGAACGGCGAGCGTCCAGCAAAGCACTCGGTTTCGCTCCAGTCGTAGGCCTTCTATGACTAAATGTGAACTTGACGACCTATGTGACTTTGGCAGGACATTGTAGCGCTTCCTTTTGAGCTGGTGCGCTAAGATTTGAAACAAACGATCGGTGGGAATCCAGCTTCAGGGGAGCCTCCCCCGAGTCTCTGGACGGCTGTCGGGGTACACGAACGGCGAGCGTCTCTTCAAAGCACTCGGTTTCTGCTCCAGTAGTGGCCTTTATTGACTAAATTGTAACATGACAGACGTCTATGTGACTTTTGCAGGACTCTTTAGCGCCTACTTTTCACCTACTGCGCTAGATTTGAACAAACGATCGGTGGGAATCCAGCTTTCAGCGGAGGCCTCCCCGAGTCTCGGGACGCTGTGGGGCGAGCGGCGAGCGTTAAAGCCACTCAGTTTCTGTCTCCAGTGGAGAGCCTTTATGGCTAAACTTGTAACATGACGACTATCGTGATTGGCAGGACTCGTAGCGCTACTTTTCAGCGCACTGGGCTAAGATTTGAAACAAACGATTCGGTGGGAATGCAGCTTTCAGGGAGGCCTCTTCCAAGCCTCTCGGAGGTCATGGGGCCGAACGGCGACGTCAAAGCACTCGGTTCGCTCCAGCAGTAGGCCTTTATTGATCTAAATTGTAAACATGACAACCTATGTGACTTGGCAGGACTTTTTAGCGCTTACTTTGAGCTAGTTGGCTAAGATTTGAACAAACGATCGGTTGGGATTCCAGATTTCAGGGGAGCCTCCCCCGAGTCTCTGGATGGCTGTGGGGCCGAACGGCGAGACGTCAAAGCACTCGTTTCTCTCCAGTGTAGGCTTTTAATGACGAAATTGTAACATGACGAACTTTGTGATTTGCAGGACTTTTACGCTACTTTCAGCTACTGGGCTAAGATTTAAAACAAACATCGGTGGGAATCCAGCTTTCAGCCTTCCATTCTCTGGAGGTCGTGGGGCCAACGGCGAGCGTCAAAGCACTCGGTTTCGCTCCAGTAGTAGGCCTTTATTGACTAAATTGTAACATGACGGACCTATGTGATTTTGGCAGGACTTTTTGCGCCTACTTTCAGCTAATGGGCGAAGATTTGAAACAAACGATCGGTGGGAATCCAGCTTTCAGGGGAGGCCTCCCCCGAGTCTCTGGGACGCTGTGGGGACGTGCGGCGAGCGTAAAGCACTCGGTTTCGCTCCAGTAGTAGGCCTTTATTGACTAAATTGTAACATGACGACCTATGTGATTTTGGCAGGACTTTATAGCGCTTACGTTTGAGCTAGTGGGATCCTAAGATTTCAAACAAACGATCGTGGGAATCCAGCTTTCAGGGGAGGCCTACCCGAGTCTCCTGGACGGCTGTGGGGCCGAGCGGGCGACCGTTAAAGCACTCAGTTCGCTCGAGTTCCATGACGACGATTTGACTTCGGCACGAATTTAGGTCGCTTAATTTCAGCTAGCGGGCTAGGAATTCACACAGACAAGCGTGGGAATCAGCTTTCAGGGAGGCCTCTCCAAGCCTCTCGGAGCTTGTGGGCTGAACGGCGAGCGTCGAAGCACTCGGTTTCGCTCCAGTCGTATGGCCTTTAATGACTAAATTGTAACATGACGACCTATGTGACTTGGCAAGACTTTTTAGTGCTTACTTTGAGCTAGTGGGCTAAGATTTGAAACAAACGATCGGTGGGAATCCAGCTTTCAGGGGAGGCCTCCCCCGAGTCTCTGGACAGCTGTGGGGCCGAACGACCGAGCGTCAAAGCACTCGTTTTCGCTCCAGTAGTGGGCCTTTATTGACTAAATTGTAACATGACGACCTATGTGATTTTGGCAGGACTTTTTTGCGCGCGGTACTTTTCAGCTACTGGGCTAAGATTTGAACAAACGATCGGTGGGAATCCAGCTTTCAGGGGAGGCCTCCCCTGAGTCTCTGGACGGCTGTGCCGAGCGGCGAGCGTTAAGCCACTCAGTTTCGGTCCAGTAATAGGCCTTTATTGACTAAATTGTAACATGACGACCTATGTGATTTTGGCAGGACTTTTTAGCGCTTACGTTTGAGCTAGTGGGCTAAGATTTAAAACAAACGATCGTGGGTGGGAATTCCAGCTTTCAGGGGACGGCCTACCCAGAGTCTCTGGAGGCCTGTGGGCGGCCGAGCGGCGGGACCGTTAAAGCACTCAGTTTTCGCTCGAGTAGCATGAAGACCGATTTGACTTCGGCCACGACTTTAGGTCACTTAATTTAAGCCTAGCGGGCTAGGATGTCAAACAGACAAGCCTTGGGAATCAGCTTCAAGGGAGGCCTCTTCCAAGTCTACGGAGCTTGCTGAACGGCCGAGCGTCGAAAGCACTCGGTTTCGCTCCAGTCGTAGGCCTTTAATGACTAAATTGCTAACTGACGACCTATGTGACTTTGGCAAGACTTTTTAGCGCTACTTTGAGCTGGTGGGCTAAGATTTGAAACAAACGATCGGTGGAATCCAGCTTTCAGGGGAGCCTCCCCGAGTCTCTGGACAGCTGTGGGCCGAACGGCGAGCGTCAAAGCACTCGTTTTCGCTCCAGTAGTGGGCCTTTATTGACTAAATTGTAACATGACAACGCTATGTCGACTTTGGCCAGGACTTTTTAGCGCTTACTTTTCACCTAGTGCGCTAAGATTTGAAACAAACGATCGGTGGGAATCCAGCTTTCAGCGGAGTCCTCCCCGAGTACTCTGGATGGCTGTGGGGCCGAGCGGCGAGCGTTAAAGCACTCAGTTTCGGTCCAGTAAGAGGCCTTTATGCTAAAATTGTAACATGACGACCTATGTGATTTTGGCAGGACATTTTAGCGCTTACTTTGAGCTAGTGCGCTAAGAATTTGAAACAAAACGATCTGGTGGGAATCCAGCTTTCAGGGGAGGCCTCCCCCGAGTCTCTGGACGGCTTCGCGAACGGCGAGCGTCAAAGCACTCGGTTTCTCTCCAGTAGTTGGCTTATTGACTAAATTGTAACATGACGACCTATGTGATTTTGGCCAGGACTCTTAGCGCTCTACTTTCAGCATACTGGGCTAGATTTGAAACAAACGATCGGTGGGAATCCAGCTTTCAGGGGAGGCCTCCCCCGAGTCTCTGGACGGCTGTGGGCCGAGCGGCGAGCGTTTAGCACTCCGTGTTCGTCCAGTAGGAGGCCTTTATTGGCTAAATTGTAACATGGACGACCTATGTGATTTTGGCAGGACTTTTAGCACTACTTTTCAGCTACTGGGCTAAGATTTGCAAACAAACGATCGGTGGGAATGCAGCTTTCAGGGGGGCCTCTTCCAATTCTCTTGGAGGTATGTCGGGGCCACGGCGAGCGTCAAAGCACTCGGTTCGCTCCAGTATGTAGGCCTTTATTGATAAATTGTAAACATGACGACCTATGTGATTTTGGCAGGACTTTTTTGCGCCTACTTTTCAGCTACTGGGCTAAGATTTGGAAACAAACGATCGGTGGGAATCCAGCTTCAGGGGAGGCCTCCCCTGAGTCTTGGACGGCTGTGGGGACGTGCGGCGAGCGTTAAAGCACTCAATTTCGGTCCAGTAATAGGCCTTTATTGACTAAATTGTAACATGACGACCTATGTGATTTTGGCAGGACTTTTAGCGCTTACGTTTGAGCTAGTGGGCTAAGATTTAAAACAAACGATCGGTGGGAATCCAGCTTTCAGGGGAGGCCTACCCCGAGTCTCTGGACTGCTGTGGGGCCGAGCGGCGACCGTTAAAGCACTCAGTTTCGCTCGAGTTCCATGACGACCGATTTGACTTCGGCACGACTTTAGGTCGCTTAATTTCAGCCTAGCGGGCTAGGAATTCACACAGACAAGCCTTGGGAATCCAGCTTTCAAGGGAGGCCTCTTCCAAGCCTCTCGGAGCTTCTGGGGCTGAACGGCGAGCGTCGAAGCACTCGGTTTCGCTCCAGTCGTAGGCCTTTAATGACTAAATTGTAACATGACGACTATGTGACTTTGGCAAGACTTTTTAGTGCTTACGTTTGAGCTAGTGGGCTAAGATTTGAAACAAACGATCGGTGGGAATCCAGCTTTCAGGGGAGGCCTCCCCCGAGTCTCTGGACAGCTGTGGGGCCGAACGACGAGCGTCAGTGCACTCGTTTTTGCTCCAGTAGTGGGCCTTTATTGACTAAATTGTAACATGACGACCTATGTGATTTTGGCAGGACTTTTTTTGCGCCTACTTTTCAGCTACTGGGCTAAGATTTGAAACAAACGATCGGTGGGATCCAGCTTTCAGGGGAGGCCTCCCCTGAGTCTCTGGACGGCTGTGGGCCGAGCGGCGAGCGTTAAAGCACTCAGTTTCGGTCCAGTAATAGGCCTTATTGACTAAATTGTAACATGACGACCTATGTGATTTTGGCAGGACTTTTTAGCGCTTACGTTTGAGCTAGTGGGCCTAAGATTTAAAACAAACGATCGGTGGAAATCCAGCTTTCAGGGGAGGCCTACCCGAGTCTCTGGACTGCTGTGGGGCCGAGCGGCGACCGTTAAAGCACTCAGTTTCGCTCGAGTAGCATGAAGACCGATTTGACTTCGGCACGACTTTAGGTCACTTAATTTCAGCCTAGCGGGCTAGGAATTCACACAGACAAGCCTTGGGAATCCAGCTTTCAAGGGAGGCCTCTTCCAAGCCTCTCGGAGCTTGTGGGGCTGAACGGCGAGCGTCGAAGCACTCGGTTTCGCTCCAGTCGTAGGCATTTAATGACTAAATGTAACTTGACGACCTATGTGACTTTGGCAAGACTTTTTAGCGCTTACTTTTGAGCTGGTGGGCTAAGATTTGAAACAAACGATCGGTGGGAATCCAGCTTTCAGGGGAGGCCTCCCCCGAGTCTCTGGACAGCTGTGGGGCCGAACGGCGAGCGTCAAAGCACTCGTTTTTGCTCCAGTAGTGGGCCTTTATTGACTAAATTGTAACATGACAACGTATGTGACTTTGGCAGGACTTTTTAGCGCTTACTTTCACCTAGTGCGCTAAGATTTGAAACAAACGATCGGTGGGAATCCAGCTTTCAGCGGAGTCCTCCCCCGAGTCTCTGGACGGCTGTGGGGCCGAGCGGCGCGAGCGTTAAAGCACTCAGTTTCGGTCCAGTAGGAGGCCTTTATTGGCTAAATGTAACATGACGACCTATGTGATTTTGGCAGGACTTCTTAGCGCCTACTTTTCAGCTACTGGGCTAAGATTTGAAACAAACGATCGGTGGGAATCCAGCATTCAGGGGAGGCCTCTTCCAAGCCTCTCGGACGTCGTGCCGAACGGCGAGCGTCAAAGCACTCTGTTTCGCTCCAGTAGGAGGCCTTTATTGACTAAATTGTAAACATGACAACCTATGTGACTTTGGCAGGACGTTTTAGCGCTTACTTCTGACCTAGTGTGCTAAGATTTTAAATAAACGATCGGTGGGAATCCAGCTTTCAGGGGAGTCCTCCCCCGAGTCTCTGGACGGCTGTGGGGCCGAGCGCGAGAGCGTTAAAGCACTCAGTTTCGCTCGAGTACCATGACGACGATTTGACTTCGGCACGACTTTAGGTCGCTTAATTTCAGCCTAGCGGGCTAGGAATTCACTCAGACAATCCGTGGGAATCCAGCTTTCAGGGGAGGCCACTTCCAAGCCTCTCAGAAGTCGTGGGGCCTATCGGCGAGCGGCAAAGCACTCGGTTTTCGCTCCCAGTAGTAGGCCTTTATTGACTAAATTGTAACATGACGACCTATGTGACTTTGGCAAGACTTTTAGCGCACACTTTTGAGCTAGTGGGCTAAGATTTGAAACAAAAGATCGGTGGGAATACAGCTTTCATGGGAGGCCTCCCCCGAGTCTTCTGGACAGCTGTGGGCCGAACGGCGAGCGTCAAAGCACTTGGTTTCTCTCCAGTAGTCGGCCTTTATTGACTAAATTGTAACATGACGACCTATGTGACTTGGCAGGACATTTTAGCGCCTAGTTTTGAGCTAGTGGGCTAAGATTTGAAACAAACGATCGGTGGGAATCCAGCTTTCAGGGGAGTCCTCCCCCGAGTCTCTGGACGGCTGTGGGGCCGAGCGGCGAGCGTTAAAGCACTCAGTTTCGGTCCAGTAGGAGGCCTTTATTGACTAAATGTAACATGACGACCTATGTGATTTTGGCAGGACTTTTTAGCGCCTACTTTTCAGCTACTGGGCGAAGATTTGAAACAAACGATCGGTGGGAATCCAGCTTTCAGGGGAGGCCTCTGCCAAGCCTCTCGGAGTTTCGTGGGCCCGAACGGCTGAGCGTCAAAGCACTCGGTTTCGCTCCAGTAGGAGGCCTTTATTGACTAAATTGTAACATGACAACCTATGTGACTTTGGCAGGACATTTTAGCGCTTACTTTTGAGCTAGTGCGATAAGATTTGAAACAAACGATCGGTGGGAATCCAGCTTTCAGGGGAGGCCTCCCCCGAGTCTCCTGGACGGTTTTCGGGTCGCGAACGGCGAGCGTCAAAGCACTCGGTTTACTCTCCAGTAGTTGGCCTTATTGACTAAATTGTAACATGACGACATATGTAATTTTGGCAGGACTTTTTAGCGCCTACTTTTCAGCTACTGGGCTAAGATTTGAAACAAACGATCGGTGGGAATCCAGCTTTCAGGGGAGGCCTCCCCCGAGTCTCTGGACGGCTGTGGGGGCGAGCGTTTAAGCACTCAGTTTCGGTCCAGTAGGAGGCCTTTATTAACTAAATTGTAACATGACTACCTATGTGACTTTGGCAAGACTTTTTAGCGCCTACTTTGAGCTAGTGGGCTAAGATTTGAGACAAACGATCGGTGGGAATCCAGCTTTTAGGGGAGGCCTCTTCCAAGCATCTCGGAGGTCGTGGGCCCGAAACGGCGAGCGTCAAAGCACTCGGTTTCGCTCGAGTACCATGACGACCGATTGACTTCGGCACGACTTTAGGTCGCTTAATTTCAGCCTAGCGGGCTAGGAATTCACACAGACAATCCTTGGGAATCCAGCTTTCAGGGAGGCCTCCTCCGAGTCTCTGGTCGGCTGTGGGGCCGAGCGGCGAGCGTTAAAGCACTCTGTTTCTCTCCAGTAGTTGGCCTTTATTGACTAAATTGTAACAAGACGACCTATGTGATTTTGGCAGGACTTCTTAGCGCCTACTTTTCAGCTACTGGGCTAAGATTTGAAACAAACGATCGGTGGGAATCCAGCTTTCAGGGGAGGCCCCTTCCAAGCCTCTCGGACGTCGTGGGCCGAACGGCGAGCGTCAAAGCACTCGGTTTCGCTCCAGTAGGAGGCCTTATTGACTAAATTGTAACATGACAACCTATGTGACTTTGGCAGGACGTTTTAGCGCTTACTTCTGACCTAGTGTGCTAAGATTTGAAATAAACGATTGTGGGAATCCAGCTTTCAGGGGAGTCCCCCGAGTCTCTGGACGGCTGTGGGGCCCGAGAGTGAGAGCGTTTAAAGCACTCAGTTTCGCTCGAGTACCATTGACGACCGATTTGACTCGGCAGACTTTAGGTCGCTTAATTTCAGCCTAGCGGGCTAGGAATTCACACAGGGACAATCCTTGGGAATCCAGCTTTCAGGGGAGGCCACTCCAAGCACTCTCAGAAGTCGTTTGTGGCCTATGCAGCCGTCAAACACTCGGTTTCGCTCCAGTAGGAGGCCTCTTATTGACTAAATTGTAACATGACGACCTAGTGATTGCAAGACTTTTTAGCGCCTACTTTGCAGCACGGGCGATGATTGAAACAACGATCGGTGGGAATCCAGCTTCAGGGGAGGCCTCTGCCAAGCCTCTTCGGAAGTTTCTGTGGGCCCCGCAACGGCGAGCGTCCAAAGAACTCACGGTTTCGCTCCAGTAGGAGGCCTGTATTGACCCACATTTAAAAATGACAACCTATGTGACTTTGGCGGGACATTTTAGCGCTTAGTTTTTTGAGCTAGTGCACGAAGAGTTGAAACAAAACGATCGGGGGACAATCGTTTCAGGGGAGGCCCTCCCCCGAGTCTGCTGGACGGCTTCGGGGCGAACGGCCAGAGCGTCAAAGCACTCGGGTTTCGATCCAGTCAGTGCCTCTTATTGATTCAATTGTAACATGACGACCTATGTGATTTTGCCAGGACTTTTTAGCGCCTACTTTTCAGCTACTGGGCGAAGATTTGAAACAAACGTTCAGGTGGGAATCACAGCTTTCAGGGGCGAGGCCTCGAGCTCTCCTGAGTTGTACGGCTTGTGGGCGCGAGCGGCCGAGCGTCTTTAAGCACTCAGTTCGCGTCCAGTATGGAGGCCTTTATTGGCTAACATTGTACCTGACGACTCTGTGATTGGCAGGACTCGCATACTTTTCAGCTACTGGGCTAAGATTTGAAACAAACGATCGGTGGGATGCAGCTCAGGGCGAGGCTCTCCAGCTCTCGGAGGTCTCG